>NC_046171.1:8663359-8823546 GCF_011064425.1 Rattus rattus | reverse complement strand
TGTTGTGCTTCGTTCCAGTTACGTATTGCTATAGCTTCTTCCTCTCATCTACACCCCACGCCAGCACTGGGACCAGCATAGCTTCTTTACTCTCCATACCTTCAACACTGCAGGACTAACACTGACTTCTTCCTCATCTGCCTGCCTGGGACTAAACTTCTTCCTCTCATCTACACCAACCAACACTGGGACCAGCATAGCTTCCATCTACACCCACCAACACTGTGACCAGCATAGCTTCTTCCTCTCCATCTACACCCAACCAACACTGGGACGCACAGCTGCAGCCTCTCCATCTACACACCCACCCAACACTGGGACCAGCATAGCTTCTTCCTCTCCATCTACACCAACCGACACTGGGACCAGCATAGCTTCTTCCTCCCATCTCACAACCAACACTGGGACCAGCATGGCTTCTTCACTCATCTGCACCTGCTGGGTCCATCACAGCCTCTGTGTCTATATCCACCCCAGCTACCACTGGGTCCAGCATAGCCTCTGACTCTTCATCCATCCCAACCACCACTGTGACCAGCACAGCCTCAAACTCTTCATCTTCCCCGACCACCAGTAGGACCAGCACAGCCTCTGTGTCTACATCCACCCCGATAACCACTGTGTCCAGCACAGCCTCAGACTCTTCATCCACCTCAACCCCCACTAGAACCAGCATAGCTTCCAGCTCTGGCTTGAGCACGGCCCACAGTAACCCTATACTGACAGTTTCAACTGGAACACATATCACCTCCAGTCACACTGGGACTCCGGGGATGGAGGTGAAGCCCAGTGGGTCTCTGAAGCCCTGGGAAATCTTTCTCATCACCCTGGCTTCTGTGGTCATGGTCACGGGACTCTGTGCTGGGCTCTTCATTTATGTGGTGAGTACCTGATACGTAACAAGCTGCTTAGAGAAAGAAAGGGGGTGAGTGAATCACAGCAGCCACGGGTCTGAAGCAGATAGATGAAATGGAGATTAGGAGAGTTACAAGCAGATACAAGAAGCTATAATCAGAAGAGTGTATCCACGTCCTGGGGTGTTCACTGTATCCATGTCTCAGGGAATTCATTGAATCTGAGCAAAGCGGGCCAAGAGGAGTGGAGGCCAGGGGGAGTTTTAGGGAAGGAGATGGTTACAACATAAAGGAAGGGTTGTTGGGAAGAGAGGGGGATGTTACAAAGTTGCCCACGGTAAGTGACTGGGAGGAAGGAGGAGACCCCGCTCTTAAACTGTGGGTTCTCTTTCTAGAGAAGATATCTGTCTCTGAGAAATGCTGTTGATGGAATATTCTACAACCCCCACAACTCTCACCTTGGTCCTGGAGGATCCCATATGACTCCGGGGAGCCCTACTTCTTCCTGGAGGAGACCAGTAGTAACCTCTGAGGTCATAGAAATGAATGGGCTATGACTATTGCCGACGAAGCCCAGGACCTCGTCCTTCTGAGGAGACCCGAGCCACCGCTTCTTCTGCATAACCCTTTAGGAGTCCCTTTCTAGCTTTGTTCCGGCCCCTGACATCCTTGAGAAAGATACGTTCTTCTCTTCTGTCTTTACCAGACCACATGAAGAAGGATAATGCATTGTTTGGTCATTTCACAAAGAAATAAAAACACCCAACGTGGCTGAAGAGAGAATCTATAGGCATGGGTGGGGATCTAGAGCTCTGAAGGGAAATTTTCCCGTTCCATGGGAGAGCACTCGGTTACTAGAAGCCATGTGGCCTTCCCAATCTCCACAGGAAAATCCAGAGGCATTGTTCAAGATCTGCGTGTGTCCACTGGATCCAGTATCCTGGAGTCAGTTGTTTTTTTTTTAACCCATTGCTGTCATAAGATATCATGACCAAGGCAGCTTACAGAAAACAGAGATTATTGGGGGCTTATAGTTTAAGAGTCCATGCACAGAATGGCAGAGAGCATGGCAGCATATAGGCAGCATTGTTGGAGCAGTGGCCAGATCTATACATTTCGAGACATCACATTGGGCCGGAGAGGGTGGGAATGACTTCGAATTTTTTTCGGGCTGGGGACCAAACCCAGGACCTTGAGCTTGACTGCTTTGAAACACTAGCAGTTCAATCTGGTCCTGGCTCCTCCCTAGTACCCCTTCCACAGGCCTTTAACAAGACCACCCGCTTCCCACAAACCCCTCCTCCCACAAAGGCCACCCCAACAAGGTACACCTCCCTTAAAAGACCACACCCTCACAAGGGCAAAACACCCCTGCATGAGCCCTTACCTTCCCCAGCAAAGCCACCTACTACTACATACCTTCATCCCCACCTCTAATCCTCCTGGCTTCTCAGTGGGACCAAATGATCAACAAATGAGCCTACAGGAGCCATGCTCATTCAAACAATTTCAGCTAGAGATTTGAGAATTGAGGTTGTGAAAGTGACAATGAGAGGATTCAAGGAAGGGTCCACAACAGGACTAGTCTGGAATCAAGTGGGTCCCCTCTTTATATTGCCTTGGTCAGAGTGAGAGCTGTGTGCCTTCTACAGCTCTGGGACAGGGGGCAGCTGCTTTGAGACAAGGTCACTCAAGATCCAGAGAATGACAAGGTTCTCCATGAGGACAGTCTTCAGGAAGAACCAGCGCTGGCAACAATGGGCTCCACCTGCTCAGCAAGAGAAACTCAGAAGGGACAACACAACTGGAAGTTATGTTTTACCCACAAGGCTATGCTGCACCAAGTATAGTGAGACAATGTCACCATCATCTAAACACAAAAGAGGATCCATCAAAGTAGAACCGTGTTGACTATCTGGAAAAAAAAAAGGTGCCTCCCACTGACAGGAACCTGGAAAGGGTTATATAAAAATATGAAAGGAACCGTGCATGGTGGCCATGCCTTTAATCCCAGCACTCAGGATGCAGAGACAGGTGGATCTCTGGGAGTTCAAGGCCAGCCTGTAGTACAGAGTGAGTCCTGCCTGGGAGGTAGTCAGAGATGAGCCCATTACCACGGAGATATTGTCTGAAGAAACAAACAACAAAAACCAAAGCTGCTTCCCTAACACACACACACACACACACACACACACACACACACACACACACACACACACAGACACAGACACAGACACAGACACAGACACACAAACACACACAAAATCACTGACCAAAAACCCTTGGGGAAAGATGGTTTATTTCCTCACTTAAGAGCTGCAATGCAAGGGGTTTAGAGTTTAGCTAACACTCCTCACTCTCCCATTTCTCTCTTGCTCACTTTACGCTCCCTCTCCTCCTTTTACACACTTCTCCCCCATTCCACTTCCTCTTCCTCCATGTGCGCTTATAGCTGGCCACTCCTATGTCTTCTATTTCTCTCCTTCTCTACTCTTCTTTACTCTCTCTCTCCGCCTTTCTCTGCCTGCCACCCTCTGCTAACCCTTCCCCATGCCCTGAGATAAAGCTGGGGGAGAGGATGGCTCAGCTCTGGGCTAGAAACTTCCTTTCCTCAGACCTCCATAGAAACATCTCTCCTCTCTTTATCCTTTTATTAATGCAACAACAGGTCAGGCTTGGCATAAGCGTGCACTTTACCTGCTGAGCATCTCGTGATTCCGCATAAGCTACTTCTTTATCCTGAGCAGTATCCAAAGCCACCAAGGCCATCAGACCCACAAGCAAAAAGCAGTTTAAAAGAGTAAAGAAAAGGCCCTGCTGGCCTCCTCTTTCATAGTCATGTTCAGTCTGGACCCTTCCAAATGCCTCTCCCTCAAATCTACAACGAACCTCTTCAAGCGTGCTGCAGCAGGCGGCTGAGCACGTCTCTTTGTTTCCATCCAGGCTGGCCTTTCTGACTGATAAAACAAGTCCCTCAGCCCTACCACCCTCAGCGTAGTGCCTTTCCTTCTCAATCATGGACGCTCCAAAGAGCACCTGAAGCCAACCTCTGAGCTTTTACCGTCAGAGTCAAACTGCTCCAGTTATTAACTGTGATTTGTCTCTTCGATGACCCAGTCTTTTGGAACTTCTCATGGCTGAGGCCTCTCTTCAGCCTCTGTGGTATAGTCTGAGGCCTTTTGTTTAGCAACAATAATCATCCCAATTTCCATCTGGGACTTTGTAGAGAACAGGCAAACCGGAGACCCATCTGCCCATCAGTGGGAGAAAGGGCGTTAGTCAACATTCTGTTGCATAGTAACAAGTACCAAAAGAAGTTTAACTCGCAGGTTTCAGCTCCTGACCCACAGGCCTGCTGGCTCTGGGTCTGTGAGAGAAACTGGAAGAAAAAGGAGGTGGGGGTGAAGCCTTCTTCAAAAGGTTCTTTCTCCAGTGACGAGTGAGGCCTCCACCTGGGCACTCCTCGGGTTGCTGCCTCCCAAATAGTGTCACACTGGCACAGAGTATGTCTGTCATGTCATGTCTGCACTGTCTGTCATGCTTTTGTGGCTAGCCCTGGCTGGCTTTGGATTGCATGGCAGTTCAGCAGCTTCCTCAATCTGATCCTGCGTCTAAATCAACGGTTTTAACTCAGGGCATACCGTGGCAACTGCGAGAGTTACACTCACAACACCCATCACACTGTTGCAGCCAGTACTCACCTCTCCTCTGGAGGCTCCTCTGGTCCCCCTGCCCTCCCTCGTTGGTACCACCCTGAGAAGTAGCTGCTGTTTTGACTAAATTGTCACTAGCTGGCTTTTCCATGTATACTTGCTCTCTGCAGAACTGGAGCCACACGAGTGTCACTCCTGGAGATCCTTTCGCAAAGAGAGTGGAAATGAAGCTTCTGTATTAGTAATTTAGTTGCTATTTCACACTATAAGGACGACCCTTTCTCCCCTAAACATTGCAGAGCAATGAGTGCCCAAAGTACTTCGCCAGATCAATGATAGCAAACAGAGTGTTCTCCCTGCACCTGTGGCTTGTGTGACCTACATCAAGCACCACCGTCCTGAAAAGCCAAAAATTAGGGCTCCCAGTAGTTTGAGCCATGGCCAGTGTGGAGAGCCATTATAAAACAGACCCAGGGGCATGGGTGATTTCAGACTTCCTCCTGCTCCCTCTGAAGAAGACATCTGCCTGTTCTACAGGATCCCAGAAACTGGACTCAGTCGTCACCCGCTTTCTCACCCTTGAGTCAGGGGACAGTGGAATGTGTCAGTCACACACCATCCCTCCAAAAACTCCAGCTCCTCTCACACAGACGATTCAGTGCTGAGCATTTACAATTTTGTGTGAGGCACCTCATAACTGATCCAGGGCATATGCGACCCAGGTCTGAACTAGACACCTGACCCATGAAAAATTCTGAGAATAGCATCTGATGACAATAAAGCAGGCCTAGAGATTTAAGCACAACACAGGAAGAACCAACGGTAAAAGAAAAAATCGCTGAATGAGTATCAGAATTCGGTGTCTGGGAGACACCTGTAAGGGAGCGAGAAAGAGCCCCGATATGGTGAGCACGCGCCCATATACAAGCTCTCTGGAGGCTGCTTGGTAGGTAGCTCAACAGACAGAGACAGAGACAAGACAGAGAGACAGAGAGAGTTGCGTGGTAGAGTACCCTGCCAATGCAGGCTCAGGAGGCTGTGGGAACGTTCAATATGATGAGTTCAGGCCAGCTAGAGCCACATGGTAGAGATCCCTGCTGGAGGAGAGAGAGAGAGAGAGAGAGAGACAGAGACAGAGACACAGACACAGACAGAGAGACAGGAGAGCAGACAGAGACAGAGACAGAGAGACAGAGAGACAGAGAGACAGACAGAGAGAGAGACAGAGAGAGAGAGACAGAGACAGAGAGAGACAGAGACACAGAGACAGAGACAGAGCAGAGCAGAGAGACAGAGAAGGAGCAGAGACAGAGAGACAGAGAGACAGAGAGAGAGCGTCAGGAGCTGTGGTAGATAGAGTACACCCTTAATACAAGCTCAGAAGGCTGTGATGGGGTGGCTCAACATGAGTTCCAGGGCAGCTAATAGGCACATGGTGAGATCCTGTAGAGAAAGAAAGAGAAAGCGCAGAGAGAGAGCGAGAAACAGACAGAGACAGAGGCAGAGAAAGAGAGACCGAGACCAAACAGTTCAGACAGGAGATCTTGCAAGAGGCACATTTGACAAAGGAGTCAAAGCCTGGATATCCAGGGACCACAGTCAATATGACAGCTGTGTGGTGGCACATGCCTTTTAGTCCCAGCAGGCCAGATCTTCTCATGAGTTTGAGGCCAGCCTGGTACAGAGCAAAGTCGTAGGACAGAAAGTGTCATGAAAACCCTGTCTGGAAGAGAGAGAGAGAGAGGAGAGAGGAGAGAGAGAGAGAATGAAATGAAATGACATTGTTACTGAAAATGAGCAGAAAAGAAACCAGAAGATGAGCAACAGTTGAGCCAGACTGCTGCTCTTACAGAGAATCAGCAGTCTGTTCCCAGAACCCACATGGTGGTTTACAACTGCCTGTTGCCCAGAGCTCTGTGGGGCACGCATGTGTGTGTGTGTGAGAGAGGGAGTGTTTGTGTCTCTGTGTGCTGTGCCTGAAATAAATGGCTATTTTATAGGCAAATAGTTAACAAAAAGGATACAGTAACGCGCATTGAGTGTAACATGTATACAAATGTTTGTAGGAAATGAATTTAAAACTACAACTAGATAACATAAAATATCATGACTAGAAACGTAGGCGAGTTAGCACCAGGTGCTGGTGAAGCTAAGCAGTTAAAACTGTCATACATTGTTGAGTGGTGGGAAACTCCAGAATTATTTGCTTGAGGAAAATAGGAGAAGATGCTACATTTTTAAAAATTTAGTTATATTTCATGAGTGTTTGCCTGGATCCATGCTTGTGTACCATGCATACGCACTGCGAGGGAGGAGGAGGTGCCAATACCCAGAACTGAGTACGAAAATGGCTATAAGCCTCAGTGCAGGTCCCAGTTCTCTGCAAGAGTGGCTGATGCCCCTACCCTGCAAGCTCTATCATCTATCCAGCCCCCGAGAACACTAAAGTTAAATACACATTGCTCTGCTCAGCGTATTTCCCCCTGTTGGCTCCCCCATATACTTCCGAGCCCATGTGAATGTCTATATCCACCAGAAGCATAGCTTATAATCTATTTGCCTGCTGGTACAGATCTGTAAATAATGGGCAGGGAGCGCCTGGTTACAGCCCCTGGACCTGCCTCGCAGAACAAGAGTGGACTGCTGGTCATCCGATAAGGTTAGCTAACGAAGGACATAACATTGGGCAGAAGTCGGGCAAAGGAAGTAGCGTTCAGTTCCTCACCTATGGACAAAAAGAACAAATTAAAGCAACAGAGCAAGCAGGCTGTTGGGGCCTTGGGACACACACAGGAGGAAGGCCTCTAATGGGGCTTACTGGGATCAGGTTAGCGGGACCCAGGAAAGAATGCTCTATGTCTCATGTGACTGACAGCTTCATAGATAAATGATCTGTATGTAGTAGATATATACACATATATTATATGCATATAGTAGATATATACATGATATATACATGTATGTAGATATATACAGACATATTATATGTATACATATATAGGTAATATATGATATATTATATATGCATATATGTGAATATATACATGGTATATTATGTATATATACATGTGTGTATATTATACATATATAGATATATACATGACATATACACACATATGTAGATATATACATGACATACTATATACATGTGTGTAGTATATATAGATATATTATATATACATATGTAGATATACATGATATATATATATACACATGTGTGAATATATACACTATATATACTATATGTGTAGATAGATATGCATGATATATACATATATGTGTATAGCACCATATGTTATGTATACATATGTATATATACATGGTGTATGTACATATGTGTAGATATATACATGTGTGTAGTATACATGATATATTATATTATACACATGTGTAGATATATACAATATATATACATATATGTAGATACATGATATATACATATATGTAGATATACACATGATATATTATATACATATATGTAGATATATACATATTATATACATATATACTATATATTATATATACATATATATGTAGATATATACATGATATATGTACATATATGTAGATATATATGACATATACACATATATATGTATGGTATATTATATATGCACATATATGTAGATACATTGATATATATCACACATATATGGTATATTATAGATCACACACATATATGTAGGTATATGTAACTTTTGCCAAGATCTGCTGAGACTGGGCATTTTCTTCAAAGAGAACACTTTCAGGTTGATCTTTCTGAGGCCAGGTTTCACTAGGAAGCCCAGTGTGGGCTCAGCCAGGATCTCCCTGCCTTGGTGTCCTGAGTCCTGGGATTACAGGTGTGTGCCACCTCTCAAACCAACGAGCATCAGTTTTGAGAGAATAACTACTTCCAGATTGGAGAAGTCAGCCTGACCCAAGTTCTCCCTGGAGAATGGTGCCCGATCACCACTGTCAGCAGCCGGACAGGCAGGGCCTCTGCGGATCAGCCTTGTGAGATGGCTGTGCTGAGTGATGCAGCGTGATCTCCATAGCTGCCTTAACCTGGTACTGACTGAAGCGATGTCCCAGATGAGCCGTCTTGCCAACTCAACTGAAAACATCTGGCGTCTTTCTGCTGTGCTGTTTGAACAAGACGTACCCATATCCCTCTCTTCTGGACTTCTCAGCTGCTACTTCCCCATTTGTGTTTTTCCATATCTCGGATTCTCAGCCAAACCTTTAGCCATAGCACTGCAACCTTGCCCGCTCACAGAGTGAACACTCAAGATTACTCACCGGAAGACTTCCTCCTTCACCCATCATCCTACAGACCTGCCTTGGCGGCTGCAGCAGACCACTGTCAGATCGCACAAACCCGGATGGAACTGCACATTATTCCTTTCCTATCATCCAGACCAGTGGTTCTGGCCTTCCTCACGCTGTGACCCTTTGATACAGCTCCTCGTGTCATGTGACCCAACCCTAAAGAAATCACTTTTTGTTGCTACTTAGCGCTGTAATCTCTCTACGGGTTGTGAATCATAATGCAAATCATCTGATATGCAGCTATTGCGAGCGAATGTTTGATCCCCAAAGGGATTGTGACCCTAGGTTGAGAACTATTGATACGGAGGTGGCATCCCACGTGACCATGGTTTCGGAGGAAGAGGTTTGGGGATGTGAGTGGAGTTTGGTGGCTCTTTCCTCAAGCCTCTCACTTGCATGCTGGGAGCAATGGGGAGTCCAGATTTAAGCGCCCTTTCTGCCTTCTGCTCCTATGAATCAGGCGCTATCGGAGCATGCGGAGTAATGCCACCTAGCTCGCACAGCCCACTGGGATGCTGGCAGGCTCGTGAGCATGAGGATGCGTGTCACTCAGATGCTATCGGGGAGATCGCGGATGTAGGTTTCCCTAGGCTCTAAGGCTTGGGAGTCCGTGCTGGGCTTCCTCTAGTAGGATGCACAGTCTCCTTGCAGCATCAGATCCACCCTAGGTGCTAGAAAAGAGAAAGTCGGGTTGGGATTTAGCTCAGTGGTAGAGCGCTTACAGGGCCCTGGGTTCGGTCTCAGCTCCGGAAAAATAGAAAGAGAAGTTTTTGAGCCAGAAAACGGCTTGGTGGCTAAAGCACCGGACTTACAAGAGTGAGCTAATTTGAGCTTGGATTCCAGCACCCATATAAAAAGGGGGTGGTGGATGGGAGAGATGGATCTGAGGTTAAGGGTGGCATGTATTGTTGTTTTCTAGAACCTGAGTTCGGATTTAGGATACAAGGTGGGTAATCTTACGACCACCTAGAACGCCAGCTCCAGGAGGATCTGATGTCCCTTCCCGCCTCCTTGGAGCACATGGTACACACTAGACAGACAATATATAAATTACTCCTAAAAAGATGGTGGTGGCACATGCCTGTAATCTCAGAAATAGTGAGATGGGAGGAGACAGGGTGTCCCCCAGAAGCTCACTAGCCAAGTTAGCATGACTTATTGGTGGAAGTTCCAGGTACTGAGAGATCTTAATCAGAAAAAGACATCATCTGAAGAGTAACGCCTGAGGCTGGCCTGCAACCTTCACATGCACAATTCCACACAAGTTCACATGTGCATATACCACACACATACATACCCCACACACAAACACACACCCCACATACACACACATAATCCACATATATACACCACACATATCATATATATACCACACACGCCATCCACCACACAGACACACATACTGCTTATACACACACCACACACACCACATCCACACACCCCCCAACAAACACACATGCACACACAAACAGTCTAATGACCTGGGTTTTTTTTTTTTTTTTTTTGTTCTTTTTTTTTCGAGCTGGGGACCCGAATCCCAGGCCTCATGCCTCCAGGCAGCCTACCACTGAGCTAAATCCTCAACCCCCTGGTTTTTTCTAAAGTTAGAAATTATGTTTAACATTTATTGTATGACTGTGTCTATGCAGACTGTATGTATGTGTACTACCTGTTGCAAGAGCTCCTTGGATGTCAGAAGAGACTGTCAGATCCATGGGTCTGGAGTTATGGAGGCTCCTGTTGCCTGGTGTGAGTTCTGGGAACAAAAACTCAGGTCTTTCTTCGAAAGAGCAGTGAGTGTTTAAGGCATGGATCGAGTCATCTCTCGACTCAGAGTTGAATTTATTAGATGGTTTCAATGTATTTAAGCATGGGCGCTAGGAAAGAGTAACTCAGGAAAGAACTCTAAACACTCTAAGATCTGGGTGTGGCTTTTCAAGACACAATTTGTTCCTCAGTTCCCTCTTCCTTCTTCCCCATTGCTGCCACTGTGATAGAAGGTTGGGGTGCTTTTGCAAGAAGCTAGAGGAAGAATTAGACACACAGACACAGACACAGACACCCCAAATAACCAAGCACACACGCTACACACACAACTACACAAAAACACACATTATATACAAGACACATACAAACACCACACATTCCACATACATACACACACACACAACCACACACACACACAGACACCCACACCACACCCCCACAGACACACCACACACACACCACACACACACCCCATACCACACACACACACACACCACACACACACACACACCACACACACTACACACACATCACACACCACACACACACACCAATCAACCAATCACACCAATCACACACATACTCACACCACACACACAAACACTAAATACTCCATTCCCTACATATACACACCAACACACATACCACACACACAACTACACAAAATCATATTACATACACATACAAACAACACACACTCCACATCACACACACACACACCAACCACAGAATACTACTCACTACACACACATACAACACATATACAACCACACACACCACACACCACACACACATACACACACATCACACACCACACACATACACCACACACCCACCCCACACACACACATACCACACACACACCCTCATGTACACCATACACACACCACACACATACCAATCACACACATACCACACAGTCGACTCCATACATACATACACCAACATACACACACACACACACACACACACACACACAATTTTGGGTCATTCTGCATTTGAGATCTACGAACAGATATGAGGCTGCTCAGCCAACCACACATTCTCACTTCTGCAGACCAGTGAGATTTTAAAGATTTATTTTTAATTTTACATGCGAGTGCTTTTCCTGCATGTGTGTATGTGTGCCCTGTATGTGTGTAGAACCTGAAAAGGTCAAAAAAGAGTGCTGGATTCCTTGAAACTGGAGTCAAACAGTTGTGAGCTGCTGTGGGGGGTGCTGGGGACTGAACCTGGGTCCTCTGCAAGCCGGGCACAGGTTCTTAACCCTTCCAAGCCCCCAGATGAGATCCTAGCAGATCCTAGCAGTTAGGTGTCTGATTCCCAGGAACAGTGCGGTTATTTCACCGTGACCACGGATCCCTAAGTGCACACCTGGTCATGCTGAGGTTTCTGTCTCCTGGCAACTGTGCGTGCCCCAGAAATCAACAAAGGACTGACTCAGCCTGTGACATTTCTCTGGTTCCACCATCGTACCTGGCAGAGAGATGCCCAGAGCTTGTCAAAGATGTCTGTGTTGTCCCTTCTAAAGCCTGGTGAAGGAAACTCCAATTGATCCATCTGGAAGAACACCCTGGAGGCAGACACAAGGAAATCAACTCCAATGTAGCTTAGTGCCAGAACACCCTCTGATTCCTGCACTTGGGAAGCAGAGGCAGGCAGAGAGCCTGTGAGTTCAAGGCCAGTCAGGTCTGTAGAGTTCCAGGACTGTCGGAACTGCATAGTGAGACTCTTTAAAGGAGAAATTAAGGGCTGAGAGCTGGCTCAGTGGTTAAGAGTATTCACTGCTCTAGAAGTTCGGTTCCCAGCAGCCACTTGTACAGAGCACAACCATCTGTAACTCCAGGTTTAGGGGACCCAATGTCCTCTTCTGGTCTTCAGGGGCACCAAGCTCATATGTGGTACACAGACACACACCCCTGCAGACAAAACACTCTACACATAAAATAAGGACACCTTATAAAAAGATAAGGTGTGGGACATAAATGGGACAGGGCTGAAGAGAATGGTTCCAGCAGTCAAGAGCACTTGCTGTTCTTACAGAAGACCCGTGGCTCAGTTCCCGCACCCACATGGTGGCTTACAACCACCCACACCCACACACGATGCACACAGGCAAAGCATCCATCCACGTAAAATAAAAAGCCTAAAAGATTCTTTTTTTTTCAAGACAGGGTTTCTCAGTGTAGCGCCAGACCTGGCTGTCCTAGACCAGGCTGGCCTCAAACTCCAGAGAGGTCCGCTTGCCTCTGCCTCTCGAGTGCTGGGTTTAAAGGTGTGTACCACCACCGTCCTGACTATCCCTACAGTTTCTAACATGGGAGACAGGAGGTCGTCATGAGAAGGAGGTTTAAGACATTACAGGTTTGGTGTTGAGGAACACAGACCCAACCTTCAAAGTCAGGGATACACTCTGATAAAACAGTGTTGGCAAGGAGGAACCATAAACCTCAGGAAATTAGCATTCAGTTCATGAGTGTGTGCAGAGCTCTGACAATGCAGTTTTTAAAAGCACCTTGTTCTAGAGACTCCCCACCCCATCCCCACCCTACCCCCACCCCCACCCCATCCCATCCCCATCCCACCCCACCCTCATACCCCCACCCCACCCCATACCCCCCACCCTACCCCCACCCACCCCCACCCCCACCCCCACCCCCATACCCTAACCCCCACCCCATACCCCCCCCACCCCACCCCATACCCTAACCCCACCCCATACCCCCACCCCACCCATACCCTAACCCCCACCCCATACCCCCCCACCCCATACCACCCCATACCCATACCCCCCCCCCACCCCATTTCCCCACTCCCCCACCAGCCACTGATTTCCATTCATTCTCCCTGGCCCTCTGGCCCTCTCTCATTTCTCTCCACACCTGACCCTGAACCCCCCCCTTCCCATTTCCTCCCCCTATCGGGTTCCTTCCCTCCATCTGCCTCCTATGACTCTTTTATTCCCCCTTCTGAGATTCCAGCATCCTCGCTTGACCTTCCTTCTTGTTTAGCTTCTTTGGGTCTGTGGAGTGTAGCATGGGTATCCTGTAATTTGTGGCTAATGTCCACTTCTCAGTGAGCATATACCATGCAAGTTCTTTTGGGTCTGGGTTACCTCACTCAGAATATTTTCTAGTTCCATCCATTTGCCTGCAAAACTCATGATGTCCCTGTTTTTAATGGCTGAGTAGTATTCCACTGTGTAAATGAGTCATGCAGGTTAATGGTGGTAAATAGTAGTCGCTCATGCAATATCAGTTGGGGCCTGCGAGCATCCTTCCGTCTCATGGCCTGTGCACACAGGCTGATTCACGCATACACTTAAACGCTCTAAGGTTCTTCCTCTGCCAAGAAGCCAGATTCTCGGCGGGCACGGCCACAGGTTACTCCATCACTCATAATACAAAGTTAAAACTCCCACAGGATAGCCCTTTCACAGTGAAGAGTGTGTTGTCCTCTGCAGCCTGATCCGTCATCTGTACCCCATTCCGATTCTAGGTCCGAACCCCTCTCTACCCAGGAATCTGAACAATTCCCTTTATAATAAACCAGTCCCAGATACAGGTGCATTCGATTCGGAGGGGAAGTAAAGTTAGCCGCACATCACAGGCAGGGTCTTCTCCTGCCCTCTCCAACACCAGTCGCGTGGCCCATAGCTACACATTTCGTGGTCCTCCAGGCTTGCACGGCTTTGATCCTTTCTGAAATCCTCCCGCCATGGTTTTGACTTACAAAGAGACCACCGCCTCCCTTCCTTCAGTCAGCCTTTCCCCTCAACTCGCATCTACTTTCTCCCTAACTCTGGCCCTAACCCTAATTGCCGACACCTCTATGAGCTTTTTAGATTCTTCCTCTAAACAAAACTTTGTTTTCTTTGGTTAGTCAGATGACAGTGACAGTAAGGAAAGAATACACGCAGGGTGTCGGCACAGGACACCCGCCTCCCAGGGGATCATGGGTAACATTTGGGAGGTCAACAGTTTGGTCCTGGGGGCGGATCAGAAGAGGGCAGAAAGCAGGCATGAGGTGGCAGGAAGGGAGGCTGTGCTAAGGCTTTAACTGACCTATCATGGTAGCCGGAGGACATTAAAACTTCAGGCTACACCTGCTGGGTTTTGCTAAACTATGTGCCAAGGCCACAAAGGGCTCCTTGGACTAGTGAGCCCCAAACTTTTTGTGTGCATAAGAACTACCCAATAGTGGTAAAGTAAATGTTTCTGTCTCCCCCAACTTCATTCCTTTTGGCCGTCTTCTCTAGAAGGACGAAAAGCCATTTAGAAGATCTCACAGTGTGCACCCTGGGTCCTCCACTTTCTCTTCAGGCTCTACCTCTGGGAAACCTTGGGAAAGACCAGAGAGTCAACAGCGCTGCCCCCCTCTGACCACAAGGCACTGCCTCCTGCACACAGGTGTATGGTAGTTAGAGGCTGAGAGCTGTCTCCGGAGTCAGACTTATTTTGTGAATTAAACCTGCTCCACCACTGTCTGCCAGGCACCAGTTGCTTTGTTTTGCTTACTTTCAGTCTCCTTGTCTCTAAAATTCGGAAGATAACAGATCCTACCTCATGGAGAGACTGTACGGATCTGAGGTATTAATTCCTGTGTGGGTGGCACTTTGCACAACGCTTGGAACGGAGAGACTCAGTAAGCGATATCTGTCATTGTTATCGTGATACAAAGTATATTATACTAATGTAATAAATCATCAGTATAATATACTAATAGTGATAATGATATTGTCACATAAGTGACGTTATACACTAATCTAGGTATATTAATAGCTGCTAAACTAACTCTGCAATGGAAAAGTGACCAGCCACTCTCTCTCCCCACTGCCACCCCACCCCAACTTCTGGCTCCTGTCAGAGCACCACAAGCTCTGTTCCTGGAGCACCCACAGAGAATCTCTCTGGACTGGGACGGTTACGACTGTGGCAGCTCCTGGGCCACTAGATCCAGGGATCCAGCACAGTGATCACAGTCTCCAACATCAACGTCACAGCAGCTTCAACCCCAATGTAACCAGCAAAAGGTCATTCACTGCGGGAAGTGAAGGGAGAGCCTAATGGGCCAGCCGAGACCACAGGAAGCTGCCCTAACAGAGACAGGGGTCTCCGCGACCATTCTTGCAGAGCTTGCAGCCTCTCTCCTGAGTACCAGAGTGCGAACCTTTTTTCCTAACCAGGAGCGCAGGCAAGAGAAGACAGAGGGCTGGAGAGCAGAGGCTGTCTGCACCGGTAACAAGAAGGACACAGAAGCATCCCGCTAGAACCAGCAAGAGAGCGCATTGGAAAAAGCTAGGTGCTATCCAGAAGACGCTAGAGAGGGGGGTGGGGGCAGAAGATGTGTTGAGGAGTGAGCTCCCATAGGGCTAAGGGTGCAGGGGGATGGAGAGATGGGAAGGGGGACACGCCTCTGAAGGGCTTCAGTCCCGCAGGAGGGGTGTGTGTGCGGGGGGGGGGTTCACCTTGCTTCTTAGAAAGCTGCGCTTGCCTGAGAAGCTACACACTGACCACCACCCACAGTCCCAGCCACGGACTACACCCGCCAAGTGCCACTGGACCTGACTTCAGGAACCAGAGTTCTCCTACGACCGACCATGGAGTTGACTGGGAGACACTGTGGTCTGAGCATCCCAAAACGCGAAAGCCAGCTTACCATCCTCCACAGGAGGAGGAAACTGACCCGGGAGTACCCAGACAACCAGCACCCCCCACTCCTTTCCCCCTCCGCCGCCCACCTCTGTCTCCACTTCAACCAAGCAGCCTCCCTCCTGCTTGGCTTCCCTCCAGGAAAACAGAGGAGTGTACCGCTCTGACTGTGATTTAAGTAAGATAAATGAATCTCAGAGTGTGGATGTTTACACATCGCCAAAGGAAGGTGCCACACCCCAGAGTTGCAGTTTGCCCTCTGTTGCTGAGATAATTTTTTTTTTTCTGAAAGCAACTTGAGGGAGGGGGAAGGGCAGGGTTGGGTCGGGGGAGGGTTTATTTGGCTTACATTTCCAGGGTAGAAGGAGCTCAAGACAGGAATCTGGATGCAGGAACCGTGAGGGGTTTTGCTTGCTGGTTTACCTTGGCCCACTCTCTCCTGCTTAGCTTTCTCACACAGCCAGGACTACCTACCCACGCCCACATCCTGGCTCTCCGCAGTGGACCATTCTGCGTACATTAGCTATCAAGGCAACCTCCCACAGATGTGTCCACAGGAGTTTAACCTGATCTAGGCAATTCCTCATTTGAGGTTTCCCTCACAGATGTGTCAAGTTGAGAGTTAAGGCTCGCCATGCTGCCTGGGGACAGGTGTGGACTTCAGGTTTGGGCTGAGCAGAGAATGAGACACGGTGTCTGCCAGACAGACCATTGTGGGGGGAGGGGGAGGACGGACGTGGCTTGCTGATGGGGCTTCTGTGTTCGGGCCACATTCTTTTTCAGCAGTCAGTTCCAGGCCTGAGTGCTGGTGACACCTGTCTCTAACCAACCTTGTCCTGCAGAGAGAGCCACACCTTCACGCCTGACCTCTGCTCTCAGATCTGGTGCTCAGCAGCCCCTAAGAAGCAGGCCTCTGACAAGGACACCATGAGGTCTATCCAGGGGCTAAGTCAGTGCTCATCCTGAGGGCCTCCTGGGCAGCTGGCTTGCTCAAAGGTCTGCCAAACCTCTTCTGCCCCTGGGTTCTCTCGGCCTGGGGCTTGAACAGAATCTCAGGACTCAAGTTGTTTCTCTGCGCAGTTCACAGTGGCATCAACAGAATAATAGCTGTGTTATGTTCATAGCTTTGTCAGTAGCAAAGGTGACCTTGGGCCGGAGAGATGGCTCAGTGGTTAAGAGCACTGACTGCTCTTCCAGAAGTCCTGAGTTCAAATCCCAGCAACCTCATGGTGGCTCACAACCATCTGTAATGAGATCTGATGCCCTCTTCTGGTGTGTCTGAAGACAGCAATGGTGTACTCACATATAATAAATAAAATCTCAAAAAAAAAGAAAGAAAAAAGAAAATGTGACCAGCATAAAATTCAGGAAGGAAAGCTGGGGTTGGTTTAATCCTAGCTACCAAGAGGCTGAGGCCGGAGGATGAAAGGTTGAGACCAGTCTCAGCAACTTTCTGAGCCCTGTCTCAAAACGAAAAGTAAATTTAGTGGCTGGGGTCATGGTAAAGGACTTGTACAAGCATGAGGACCCTCATTCAAAACTCCTATAAATTTTTTTTTTTTTAAATCTGGGCATCGCTTGCATCTGTCCTGGGGAGTTGGAGAGGGGGATCCCTGGGCTTGCTGGCTAGCCAGACTACCAATCAGCAAGCTCCAAGATCAATGAGACACCGTGTCTCAAAAGTAAGGTGGAGGGGCTGGAGAGATGGATCAGCGGTTAAGAGCATTGGCTGCTCTTTAGAGGACCCAGGTTCAATTTCCAGCAATCACATGGCAGCTCACAGCTGTCTGTAACTCCAGTTTCAGGATCCAACCAACACCCTCACACAGACATACACGCAGGCGAAACACCAATGCACATAAAAATTAAAATGAAAAAAAAAAGTAAGGTAAGTGAAACCAATACAGAAAGACACTAGATGTCACCTCTGGCTCACACACACAGGCAAGCACAGGCACACACACACACACACACACACACACACACACACATGCGCGCTTATACCTACACACGTATACACACGTGCTCACACACACATACACGTGCCACACACATGTGCTTATACTTACACAAATATATGTGCTCCATACACATGTGCTTACACTTACCTGTACTTACACATACATACACACATATACACACATGCTCTATATGTTTGCTCACATACACATGCTCATATGTGTTCACACACACACATATATATACGCACACACACGTGCTCACACACATACAGTAACATACATGTGCTACCACACATGAACGCCTGGATGTGTGTGCACACAGTATCTTTTTTTAAAGAGCTAGGACTATCGCTTAGTGATAGAAGGCTTCTATAGCATGCATACTTAATCTCTAATGCTGAAGGAAGGAAGAAGGCTGAGGGGAAGAAAGGAAAAAAGATGAAATGAACCTGGGTATGGTGGCACACACCTTTAATCCCAGCTCTCCAGAGGCAGAGACAGGTGGATCTCTGAGTTCCAGGACAGCCAGTGCTGCAAAGAGAGGCTCTGTCTCAAAAATAAACGGACAAATACACAGAAAAGCAAACAGAGAACATAGGTAAAACTGATTTACGGCCCCTGGGGTTTCCTCAGAATGGGAATTTCTAGAGAAGGGAGCTCCCTTGTCACCACAACATGTTTTATATGTTGGCTGTGCTCTTCCTGGCACAGCTAAAAATTTGTCAAAATTGGGCAAAAGAGATGGATCTGTGGTTAGGAATGCTTCCTGCTCTTTTGGAGGACCCAGGTTTGGCTTTAAACATTGTATTTATTTTTATTTGTTTTTATTCTACATGTATGGACGCCTTAGGTGTATGTGAGGGTACTACGTGCATGTGTTGCTTGGAGAGAGCATCAGAGTCCCTGGGACTGGAGTTACAGATGGTTATGAGCAACTGTGGATTGCCGGGAGAATAAAAATAAATTAAAAAATAAAAATAGGAGTTGGGGATTTAGCTCAGTGGTAGAGCACTTGTCTAGCAAGCGCAAGGCCCTGGGTTCGGTCCCCAGCTCCGAAAAAAAGAATTAAAAAAAATAAAAATAAAAAAATAAAAATAAATTCAATGTTTAAAACCATTAAGATTGGGCTGGAGAGATGGCTCAGTGGTTAAGAGCACTGACTGCTCTTCCAGAGGTCCTGAGTTCAAATCCCAGCAACCACATGGTGGCTCACAACCATCTGTAATGAGATCTGATGCCCTCTTCTGGTGTGTCTGGAGACAGATACAGTGTACTTATATATAATAAATAAATCTTTTAAAAAAAATTGGAAAAAAACATTAAGATTTATGAATACTCAAGATCTGAACACTGTAACGTTGTAAACCTTACCCCGTTAAAATATGAACAATGCAAGGGTTTTCTTTTTTTTCTTTTTTTTTTTTTTTTTCTTCTTTTTCTTTTTTCGGAGCTGGGGACCGAACCCAGGGCCTTGAGCTTGCTAGACAAGCGCTCTACCACTGAGCTAAATCCCCAACCCCGCAAGGGTTTCCCTCAAATGACGTCCTGAAGTAGTAGTGATTCACTGCTCAGCTGTCTGACTTGCGGCTCGGCTCTCTCCTCTTCAGCCATACCAATCCCTCATCCTTTGTCTGAAGACCTCCATCCTTCCGTCGCCCTTGCACTGGATGTACCAAGAGCCTGCATCGAACCTGAGGAGGCCGCAAGAGGATGAGATGGGGTGGGCTCCGAGGATGACCTGCAGGTCACTGTGTAGGGGAAGAGACAGGTTTCAGACACACCTACACACACCTCATACCCTTCATACCCGTCACACCCCAGCGTATCCACCCCTCACACTTTCACGTCTTCTTTATTTTTCCAGTGACTCACTGAATCAGTGGGCGATGCCTGAAGGAACATGGAAGACCTACCATTGGCCACACCCCCGGGGGGGGCGTCTCTCCCTTCACCAGCAGCCTTCGATAGCTCCTCAGATGGGGTGAGATCTTATAAATCTCTCTCTATTCAGGCTGGAGTGTCTACTATCTTGATCCCGTGCAGGTCTTGTGTGAGAGCTCATTGCCTCAACCAAAACCACAGAGCAGATGGAGCAAACTAGGAGGAGGGCAAAGTCATAAGCAAAGCCCACCCCCAGGGACACTTCCTCCACCAACGTCTCAGTCTCCTAAACATACCCAACAGCGCCACCAACTGGGGACAAAGTGTTCAACTACCAAAGACTATGAAGGACTTTCCTGCTCAAAACACCACAGGGTGCAGTTGAGGAGGGGGTATTGGGATCTGGGGTAGAAAGGAGGTAGGAGCAGGTTTGGGATGTGAGAGAGAACTTTGTTCAGACATAGGGAGACACAGGAAGAAAAGAAAGAAGAAACGGTAAGAAAGATGAGGGGGAAGGAGAGGGAATGTTGAGACTGAGGGTGGGAAGGGCAAAGGGGAAAGGGCAAATACAAAAATACAAACAGGGTTGGGGAGGCTCAGCCAGAAAGCCAGAAAGAAAATACAAAAAACAAACAAAAAAAAAAAAAAAAAAAAAAAAAAGGAAAAATACAAACACAAAGGCTGGAGGCGGCTCAGAGGTTAAAACACTGGCTGCTCTTCCAGAGTCTTGAGTTCAATTCCATAACCACATGGTGGCTCCACAACCATCTGTAATGGGATCTGCTGCCCTCTTCTGGTGTGTCTGAAGACAGCTACAGTGTACTCATATACATGAAAATAAAATAAATCTTAAAAAGGATATAAATACAAGTTAGGTGTGCTGAACACAGTAATCCTAGCACTTGGGGGGTTGAGGCAGGAGGATTGTGAGTCTGAGGTACACATAAGCTACAGTGAGAGTCAGGAGTATGTCGGGATGTAATTCAGTTGAGAGCTTTTGTCACATACAAAAAGCCCTGGGTTTGGTCGCCAGCACTGCACCATGTAGGCACAGTAATGGTTATTGTGATCTCATCACCTAAGAGGTAGAAGCAGGAGAGTCAAAAGTTCAAGATCATCCTCAGCTATAAGGTGAGTGTGAGGCTAGCCTGAGTTCTCAAGAAACAAACAACAGAGAGAGATGGCTCAGCACTGAGGAGCATTTGTTGCTTTTTTTTTTTTTTTTTTTTTTTTTTTTAGAGCTGGGGACCAAACCCAGGGCCTTGCACTTGCTAGGCAAGTGCTCTACCACTGAACTAAATCCCCAACCCCCATTTGTTGCTTTTGCAGAGGACCTGGGTTTGGTTCGCGGCACCCATGTTCACAGCTTGTAACCACCTGAAACTCTATTTTCAGGGCCTCTAACACTTACCTCATCTAACTTATGAGCTCTTGCACACATGTGGTACACAAACATACACTCAGGCAAATGCACATTGTGTGTGTGTGTGTCTGTATACATATATATTTACTTTATTTGTGGGAGCAAAGGTCACTAATACACACACACGCAAGCACACACACACACATATATGTGTATATATATATCTATATCTATATATATCTATATATCTATATCTATCTATATTTATATCTATATCTATCTATCTATATATATATATATATATATATATATATATATATAGAGAGAGAGAGAGAGAGAGAGAGAGAGAATGGCCCAGTGATGCCTAGATTAGCCTGAGAGAGGCACATGAAGGTCTAGAAATTTCCATAAGACAAAGAACTGCTGATAAAGCAGAAGGGGAAGAGGAAACACCTTGGGTGGTCTATTCAAGTCAGGAATCACTTGAGCCAGGCTGCATAGGTCTTAGGAGCTCTATACCGCAGATGCGGTTCGTGGCAGCCCGCAGTAGGGCACTCCAGGTATTGTCCCATCTTGGGGGCCTCCGTGTTTCAGTAAAGACTTGACACCTGTTGCTTCCTTTACTGCCTCTGGTCTAAAGATCAAGCCTTCCCGTGTTCTGGGCTCCTCGAGGAAGGGCTGCTCGTTTTGTGGTCTGGACCTAAGAAACATCTGCTCACCGTGATTTTTAACAAGTGGCAGCTTGTGCACTGGGTCGGCCCATGCAGGTCGTTAAAGTTTCCTTAATTGATGACTGAGGCCATTGTGCACTGACCTCTGCCCCGAGAGGTAGAGCCACAGCCCCTGAAACGTTTACACATGTGAGTAAAGTCAAGGGTGATGAGCACATGGCTGAGTTGTTCAGTTAATGACACCTTGAAACCAGAGCATTCAGAAAGGGTGACTGGTGGGAAGAATTTGGAAGAATTTGGGAGGGAAGTGACCACAGGTACTTGACTCATGCATCGGTCACATGCAGTACTTACTGGCAGAGGCTGGCAGCATAGCTCAGCGGTCAAGGTCCTGCCTTGGGTGCAATCCCAGAACCCACAAAAATTCTGGTAGAGGGTGTATTAGTGACCTTTCTTCTTGCTACCACAAAACACGTGACGAAAGAACTTGAGCAAGTTAGGTTTACTTTGATTCAGAATTCAAGGGTATAGTCTGTAGCACGTAGTTTTTGCTTCCCTGCTTTAAGCTCCAGGCGGACCTCGCTACCAGTCCTGTCCAGGTTCCTTTGGATCTTTGGAAGGAAGACAGACAGACAGACAGACAGACAGACAGACAGACACACACACACACACACACACACACACACACACACAACTTATTTTTTGATATGTGTTAGCTCAATGGCTGGGTTCTTCTAAGCATTCCTCGGCTATCTCAAACCCTTCTTTTCACTCCCAGCTCAGCGCCCTAAATCTGTCCTCAACTTTAGCTGCTCAGTTACTGTCTCCTTGTTCAACCCCCTAAATCTGTAATATCTGGGCTGTTACCCCAGGCCCAGTTGGGGAAGCAGCCGATGGCCACCCTGCCCAAGACCTTACATGGCTGATGGCTCCTTCTCACCCTGAAGCAAGGCAAATCCTTTTCCCTTCCCCTGCATCTGCTAGCCTGCCAGCGAGAAAACTAGAAGTCCCGCCTATCCTGCTCAGCTCATTGGCCACTAACATTTTTATTGATTGATCAAGAACCAATTGGAGAACAGGACCTTCAATGTTCATACACAGATTCCTGATCAAAACATCAGAACCACCCCCTATATAGTCCATCATAATGGGGAGGCTGGAGGCAGGAACTTGAAGAGATTAGTCACATTGTATCCAGTATCTGGCAGGAACTTAAAGAGATTAGTCACATTGTATCCAGTATCTGGAAACAGAGGGAAAAGATGGATTAAAGATGAATGTGATTGCTCTCTCTCTCTCTCTCTCTCTCTCTCTCTCTCTCTCTCTCTCTCTCTCTCTTAAGCAAATGTTTTTGCCTCTGTGTGTGTGTGTGTGTGTGTGTGTGTGTGTGTGTGCGTGTGTGCGTACATGTGCATGCATGCCTAGTGCCCTAGAGGCCAGAAGAGAGCATCAGATTCCCTGGAACTGGAGTTACAGAAGGCTGTGGGCCACCATGTGGGTCCTGAGAACTGACCCAGGTTCTCTACAAGAGCAGCAAATTCTTATAACCGCCTCTCCAGTCTTCCATTTCTCTTCTTTGTTCAGTTCAGGATCCCAGCACTTGGGATGGTGCTACCCACGTTTAAAGTGGGCGTTTCCACTTCAATTTTAACCAAACCTAGAGATATGTGGCACATGTTTGTCTCCTCCTGGATCCTAATGTTTTGGCCATGCCAGAGTGGGATCTTCACTTTCTCTAGCTTCCCACCCTCCAAACCAGAACTAATGCAGAGCATGGAAGCCTCCCAAACACCAGGCCCTCCTCATGCCCTGTAGACAACACAAGCAAAAGAAAATGCATGGTATGGAAAATAAGAGGTACACCTCTACCCCATATCCCCAAACTTGAATTTTTTTTGAGACAGGGTTTCTCTGTGTAGGCCTGACTGTCCTTAGAATTAGCTCTGTAGACCAGGCTTGCCTTGAACTCACAGAGAGCCACCAGTCTCTCCTGCCAAGTATTGGGATTAAAAGAGTTCGCTCCCAAGCACCCGGTTGTTTTGTTTTTTGGTTGGTTGATTGGGTTTTTGTTTGATTGTTTGTGGGGTTTTGTTTGTTTGTTTGTTTTGTTGAGTCTCACACCTTCTGGCTGGCCTCAAACTCAGTAAGTAACTAGCATGACCAGAGGAGTATTGAAAGGATTCCTTCATTAGGGAGGCATAAGCAATGGCTACCCATCCTTATAAGGTCCCAGTGACAAACCCAAGAACAATTTCTGCAAAGTTCACCTCAGGGAACCAATAAGTATGCTGGAGTTACCATAGAGCATGCATGAGGGGTTGCTTACAGGAGCATGGAGACTCTAATGCTGCCACACTGTAAAGTCCACTCAGTGATGGCTTCCCCCCAACAGCAGAAATATAGCCCTCCCAGTTAACCTTCTCTAGCACCCCCAAGACTCCAACTGCATACAAGGGCAAAGCAGCTGAAATGCTGGGTAAAACCCCAATGACTAGCTCCACCCCTTCTTTCTCTGAGGGGAAGTCAACAGTCCACAGGGCTCTCTGGGGTGAAGTGGAAATTTCTGGTTTCTTTGGAGACTCGGTTGTGTCATGTGATGTTTTTCTGGAAACAGTCTTAGGAGAGGATGTTTTTTGCCAAAACAGACCCATGGGAGGATGAAATCCAACAGACAGTGGATACTGGTTCGCCTTACCACTCTTTGCTGGTCACCTTTTGTCATGACTTCATAGAGAGAAATGCCCCCAAACAACTTCTGGTGGTGTTCCAGCAGCTTCTTGCCGTTTCTGGCTGACTCAGGCCGACTGGCGAAGCACCGGTGGTCTCTTCTGGATCGACCAGCCGTTGTTGATTCAAGAGTGGTGTTTACAAGTGGATGGAGAGCTACTGCTGTTGATTCGTGTGAACTGAACTGCTGTTGTCCTGACAACGCCAATGGGATCCACTCCAAAGAACAATTTCTAAACAGGTCCTCTTTGCTTTATTTATTTTTTTTAAATATTTATTTATTATATATAAGTACACTGTAACTGTCTTCAGACACAACAGCAGAGGGCAACAGATCTCATTACAGATGGTTGTGAGCCACCAGGTGGTTGCTAGGATTTGAACTCAGGACGTCTGGAAGAGCAGTCAGTGCTCTTTAACCACCGAGCCATCTCTCCAGCCCCCCCTTTGCTTTATTAACCTTTCCTTTCCACTACCTCTGGTGGGTGGGGGGCTAGAAGGGAGGTTAAAGCATTTAAGAACCTTTACCAAAAGTAAATTAAAAAAAAAATGTAAACCTATACTGGGGGGGTGGGTGGAGCTGTTGAAAGCACAGTTGATTGGTTGAAGATGGTGGAGGATTTGCCTAGGGGACCTCGCTCTACAACAGTGAGCCGCCATGGTTTCATGAGATGGGTTTAATCTGAGCCACCCCGTGTTGTGAGGAAGCAGAAGTCATGGGCTGACCTCTGACTACAAGAACACCTTCACCTCTGTGAATCCAGGACCGAGGAGGAGGGTGCACTTCCTGCTCTTGCAGAGGATCTGGGTTCCATTCCACACACGCACGCACGCGCACACACACACACGGTGCCTCGTAACCTGTAATTTTTTCCTTTTAAAATTAACTAATATTGGGGTTGGGGATTTAGCTCAGTGGTAGAGCGCTTGCCTAGCAAGCACAAGGCCCTGGGTTCGGTCCCCAGCTCCGAAAAAAAGAAAAAAAATTACTAATATTTATACCAATAAAGACAAGTGGGACGGGAGCTAGCCCACCGAGGTAACCTTAATTATTTACAAAATATCTATTTACAAGCCTGATTCTGCAACTAAACTGCGGGCTCTCTAGACATTTCTTTTTAATTCTACCACACCACACTAATCTATCTTTATTTTGAGCTCCTCCAAACTCGCAAGGGCTCCTTAGCTCTCTTTCCCCGATTCTTGTTCCATCTGTGTCCTGCCAGCTGCTTCTCCGCAAGCCCAGAGAGAAAATCCCCATCTCTTCTCTGAAGCGTTTTCCATGAAACTCTTCCAAGCCAAGCGCCAGAGACCCCAAAGAGAGTACCCCACAAGAGTGCTCTCAAAAGTCCATTGCTATAAAAGAAGTCCCTAGCTCTTCCCCGACACCCTTGACAGGCTGGACCAGGTAACCGTAATGGGGTAGTACTCCAAGCCAAGTCAGTAGAGGTTCTCCGTTAGGGTGGGTGAGAATTTTCCCAAGCAATTTGCCTTAAAATAGGCAGGAACTTTCCATTCTTATTTATCAAGCCTTTAGAGGCACACCCAAACTCTATCTCTTCGGATCTTTCTAAGCTTGTATATTTTGCTAACAATTAGGTTTTCTATGAACTATAATTAAATATCCTGCAATGACCATCTGTAACGCCAGTTTCAGAGGATACAGCGCCCTCTTCTGACTACCGTGGGCAATGCGCACACATGCTGCACATACATAAAGCTGCAAAAACAGTCACATAAAAAGCTGGGGTTGGGAAAACAGCTCAGTGGTAGACAAAATAAGGCCCTGTTCGGTCCCAGCTCGAAAAAAAAAAAAAAAAAAAAAAAAAAAAAAAAAAAAAATAATACAGGGGTTGGGGATTTAGCTCAGTGGTAGAGCGCTTTCCTAGCAAGCGCAAGGCCCTGGGTTCGGTCCCCAGCTCCGAAAAAAAAAAATATAAATATAAACATATATTTATATAAATATACTAGAGAGCAATGATGTTTGTTTTTTGTGTGTATTTTATATAAATGTTATATATAACATATATAAATGTATATAATATATAAATATATAACATATGCACAAATACACACACACACACACACACACACACACACACACACACACGCATATAGTCACCTTGCTGTATAATAGCTCAAAGGGCTTCCTTTTCCTAACTGTAACTCAGCACCCACTAATCTTTTTTCCCCTCTCGTTGCTTCCCTCCTCCTATCTCGGTTTAAACTTTATGTGGAAACTAAATCCCCAACACTTCCTTTTCCTAACCCAGATTATTTCCCAGCACCCAAGTGATCTTTTTTCCCCTCGTTGCTTCCCTCCTCCCATCTCCCCTTAAACACTGGGGAGGCTGCAAAGAAGGCTTTGCACTTGACATTCTTGCAAGGACCCATATTATGTTCTAAATCTTTTGAAATGGCTCAAATCGTCTCTAACTCTAGCCCCATCTCCCCAGGCACTGGACACACAGGCGTTAAACAGACATACATTTAAGTGAAGAACTCATACGCATAAAAAAAAATTAATAAAATCTTTAACTTTGTGTGCACGCAGCGACTATGTGGAATCTAGACTCCCCTGTATAGACTATATTAAATTATTTTTTCCTTACTTATTTTATGTGTGTGAGCGTTTTGCCAACAGTTATGAGCGTATGCATGTGCCAGGAAAAGGATGTTGGATCCCTCGGAATTTGAATTACTAATGGTTATGAGCCTCCGTGTGGGCACTGGGAATTGAGGCTCAGCCCTCTGCAAGAGCAAGAAGTGTCCTAAACCACTGAGCCATCTCTCCAGCCCCATGGACTGTATTAGAAATCTTGAGAAATTACAAAAATAAAAAAATGTGGACCATTAAAAAGTCCATGGAGCACCCCACTAGGAGGTACATCTGCACCAAGGAACAGGCGGTTTCCTGTCACCAGGACCTGTTCTTTCCGGTTACCATTAGTATTCATTCACCCCGGATGTTGAACTGCCTGCTGCTGCTCCCTGTCCCATGAGTGGCAGCACCACAGAGCTGCAAACAATTTAAAGAGCAGCAGGTCCTAGAAGCGTCACGGTTGATGAAAATGGAAGGGAAATGGTTAAGTTGACCTGGATGACATGGTCTGAATATATGCTCAGCATGCAAAAATAAATAATGGAAGGAAACACATCACGACAGTCAAACAACTATGGAAACAGTATCCATGGCAACAGAGGCAGGCCTGCAAACTGTTGGTCTGAAAACCCTAGACGAAGCGTGCTCGTGCGCCGCCTAGTGGCCATAACTGGGTAGTGGCCCAGGGATCAGCATCTCTCCTAAGAGTTGATCTACTCTCAAGAACTAGAAATTAGCTTGCATCGAAGTCCCCAAGCTCCCTATGACACCCCAGCTCCCTTCTCAACCACACAGCACATGCCCACTCACACCAAGCAATTCCCACCGATTATAAAGACCCCGTTAGCTACGTAACACCATTCTTGCATGCACCACTAAGGGAAAAAAAAATAATCAATTTGGCTGGAACATGACGCTAGTGCGAAGACATATCCACATTTGAAAGACGCTAAATGTGAAAATAATTATGTTTTATAGCCCACAAAATGTGATAAGTGGCTTGGTGAGTCACTTAACCCCGGGCCCCACTTCCTCACGTAAAACAGTTACACCCTTTGGCCGCTTACTCACGCCGCGTTCCTCACGGAGCACTAACTCTGAGACAAGCACTGACTTCAGCCCGGGAGGATGAGGGAGAGCGTTCGGCAAAGAGGCAGAGATTAGGGGGGTTTCCTCTTGGCTGCAGGATTTTTTTCTTCTTTTTATGTAACTTTTTTTTTCAAGAAGTTAACATTGTGTGTGTGTGTGTGTGTGTGTGTGTGTGTGTGTGTGCGCGCTTGCTAGACATATGCATGTCACCGTGGAAACCATAGGGCAATCTATCTGCAGGAGTTGGTTCTCTCCTGCAGAAATGGAGGTCCTGGTGATGGAACTTGGGTCTTCAGGCTTGACAGAAAACACCTTTGCCCACTGAACCACCTCACTGGCATGCTACAGGATTTCTTATTTTCTTTCTCTTCGTACTGTTTTGTTTTCTGTGTGTGTATGTTTTGGGGTTGGTTTTTTTGTTGTTGTTGTTTGTTTTTTGAGATGGGGTGGGATGTACCTCATGCTGGCCTTGAACTTGCCAAGGATGACTTGAATTCCTGATCCTCCCTCCTCTGCCTTCCAAGGGTCTAGATCTGAAGCGTGCAGCCGGACGCCTGTTTTAACTGTAAGGCTTCTGATGACCCTTACCACATTAACGACCTGGTCAGTGGTTCTATGACCAGCTGCAGTGAAAACAGAATCCAGGTAAGGTCAGAACACCAGGGCTTCTGTCCAGCCTCCTTCACAGCTAGGCTCGCCCAGCTCCAGTTTAGTTATCAGTTAATCAATGGATTTGGTCACCTCTCGCCTGCCCTGCCTAGCCTACAGCTTAACAACACAAGGCTATATTTCTCTCCCAGCGAGGCCCTTCAAATAAAACACAGTGGTAGTCAAAAGACTGGAGAGATGGCTCAACAGTTCAGAGCACCGGCTGCTCTTCAAGAGGACCCCAGGTTCAGTTCCCAGAATCCTCCTGTGGCATCTCACAGCCATCTGCGCCTTCAGTTCTAGGGGATCTGACACCTTTTTTTTCTTCTGGCCTCCGTGCACCAGACACGCCTGTGGTTCACAAACATACATGAAGGTAAAACATCCACACACACTAAAATAAAAAACAAATCTTTTTTTTTTTTTTTTTTTGGTTCTTTTTTTTTGGAGCTGGGGACCGAACCCAGGGCCTTGCGCTTCCTAGGTAAGCGCTCTACCGCTGAGCTAAAATAAAACAAATCTTTAAAAACGATAAAGACAGTAAAATAGATTTTACTAAAGTATAGTGGCAAAAAAAAAAAAAATCCTTTGGAGACAGAGGCAGGAGAATATCTGTGAGTTTGAGGCCAGCATGGTCTATGTAGCAAGTTCCAGGCCAGCCAGGGCTACATAGTGAGACTCTGTCATAAAAGCAAACAGACGGGGTTGGGGATTTAGCTCAGTGGTAGAGCGCTTGCCTAGGAAGCGCAAGGCCCTGGGTTCGGTCCCCAGCTCCGGAAAAAAAGAACAACAACAACAACAACAACAACAACCAAAAAAGAGCAAACAGACACAGCAAAATACCTGTGGCTAAGGTTTCCATGGTAACCGAGGTCTTTTTTTTCGGGGGGGGGTCCTCAGATCAAGAGCGTTCCAGAATTTTTCTTGATAACTATAGGCATCAAACACTCTTGTCATATATATATGTGTGTGTGTATGTACGTATATGTATATGTATATGTATATGTATATGTATATGTATATGTATGGTCTTCAAGCTCCTTGGAGGACATCTGTGAGGTGCAGTTTGATGTACACCTACAGACATGAGCAGAAGGCAGGACGGTTTTCTACCCTGGGGTTGGAGAGTTGGAGAATATGGGGATCTCTAGTCCCATATTTTCAAGACAAGAGCAGTGTGTTTCAGGCTAAGCAGCGGTGGGAGGGGAGCGCCCTGCTAGAAAGAAAGCTAATCCTGTTTGACATTCCCCCGTGTGAACAAGCCTAGGCAGAGAGAAGCTGAGCCCTTCATTCCTGGGCCTGTAGGGAAGGGGGGCCTCCTTCAGAGCAGGGATCTGCAGCTGAATCACCATTGATGCCTCAGGGAATAGGGGGCCAGAGGAACCGGTAGAGGGGCCCAAGTGAGGGGCCGGATCTGCTGTTTTCTTGCTTTGTTTTGAGACCATGCCTTTCTATGTAGTTGTGAGGTTTGTTTATGCTTGGACCAGGGAGTGGCACTATTAGAAGGTGTGGCCCTGTTGGAGTAGTTGTGTCACTGTGGGTGTGGGCTTTAAGACCCTTGTCCTAGCTGCCTGGAACTAGTCTTCTGTCTGCCTTCAGATGAAGAACTCTCAGCTCCTCCATCCCCATGCCTGCCTGGACGATGCCATGCTCCCACCTTGATGACAATGGACTGAACCTCTGAACATGCAAGCCGGCCATGACTAAATGATGTCCTTATAAGGGTTGTCTTGGTCACGGTGTCTGTTCACAGCAGTAAATCCCTAAGACAGTCATCCAGGCTAGGCTCAAAACCTGCAATCCTCCTGCCTCAGCTTTCACATGCTAGGATAACAAGTATCCCAGGAAGGAGCTTTAAGGGCTGGGGATGTAGCTCAGTTGGAAGAGTGTTTGCCTACCATTCCCAGGGCCTGGGTTCAATCCCCAGCATTGCATAAACCTAGTGTGGTATCACAGGGTTGTAATCCCAGCTCTCGGGAGGAGAGGCAGAAGAAGCAGGTGGTAATGCCAGCTTTGGATGCACAGGACTTCAAGGACAGCCTGGACTATATGACACCCTGTCTCAAAAAATAAAAAAAAAAAATATTTAACATAGAGAGGAGACATAACTGAGGAACAAGTCTTATGTTTCTTGAAATTTGTAATGTAAATCCACGCTGATGCCCTCCTAATATGTTTGCTTTGGGTATGGACCTAAAAATTGAGGATCAGGACCAAAGAGAAAGCTCAGCAGTTAAGAATCATATGGTGGGGCTGGAGAGATGGCTCAGTGGTTAAGAGCACTGACTGCTCTTCCAGAGGTCCTGAATTCAATTCGGTGGCTCACAGCCATCTGTAATATGATCTGATGTATCTGAGGACAGTAACAGTATACTCATATACACCAAACAAATAAAATTATCTTTAAAAATAAAAAAGATACATTTTGGAAAACAAAAAGCAAAAAAAGGAATGCATCGTGCTCTTGCAGAGGATCTGAGTTCAGCTCCTAGCACCCCTATTGTGTGGCTCCCCAACCATGTGTAAGTCCAGCTCCAGGGAATCTGCTGCCCTCTTCTGGCCTACAAGGGCACTGCACTCTCATGCACATACCCATATGCAGACACACATACATAATTAAAAAAAAAAAAAATCCTACAACTTGTGCTTGGACATGTGGCAAAATCCTAAATCTGGGGCTGGTGAGATGTCCCAGCTGGCAAAGTTGCTTGCTCCCTCCCTGCCAAGCCTGGTGACTGGGTTTCATCTCTTGGACCCATGTGGTGGTAAGAGAGAACTGATTCCTACAAGTTGTCCTTGGACTTGCCCGTAGGAGCCCGCGGGCACGCGGGCGCACGCACACGCACACACACACACACACACACACACACACACTGATTTATTTTTTTAATCTGAGACTTGAGAGATGGCTCAAATGGTAAGAGCACTTGCTACTCTTCCAGAGGAGAGGACCAGCACCCACATGGTGGCTCATAACTGTTAATAACTCCAGTTCCAGGAGATCTGAGACCCTCTTCGTCCCTCCCAGGATACCAGGCACCTAAATGACCCACATCCACTTATGCGGGCAAAGTTTTCACACATACATAAGATTTAAAAAAAAAAAAATCACTATTTAAAAACAAACCCAAAAATCAATCAAACAAAAAGATGTGTTCACTAAGGATTCAAGGTATAGTCAGAAAACAGGTCAACCTTTGAGGGAAACATTTGACCCAGATTGTTGCTTAGTAAACAATGGGGAAGAAACTGCAGCCAAGTAAGGTAAAACCAGAAGCGCACAAAACATGTAGAAGGTGATGCCACTCACTACTGCACCAGACTGCATGAGCAAACGGGCAGGCGGGCGGGCGAGCGGTCATGAGCCCCTGGTAAGCAGATGATATCACTTTTATCCTGGGACCACAGTGAGGGCCAGGGGCGACGAGGTAAGAAGGGGAGAAGGAAAGCAGGAAACCACTTAATGCCTGCAATGCTATAGGTACTCAGTCCCTGTCTGGAGGTCCTAAGCATACAACTAGGACCAAGCCTCCTGAATGTCGGGCTCAGCCACAGGAAAGCAAGCATTCATTCCTTCACTGGCGTTCCACCAGCGCCCTCTGCTGGCAAAAGCTTAATATTGAGCTTCCCAGACTCTGATCTGTAGAGAACCAAAGGTCTGGACTCCATTCCCCAAGGCTCTGCACTTGCTCGCTCAGCACTCCTAAACATTGTTGCAAGTTCCGAAGGCCCTTCAGAGAACCCCCTACTGATTACTACACCGAAACAGTGTCTATGCCAGGGTCCTACACAGAGCTGCGGAATTACACACTGTTATGCAATAAAACAGTTAATAGGGGCTGGAGAGATGGCTCAGCAGATAGGAACAACACACGGCTCTTAGAAAGGACAGGGGTTCGGGTCCCTCACCCATACTGTGGCGCACAACCCTCCGTAACTCCAGTTCCAAGGCACCTGAACACTAGGCACCCACACGGTGCACAGACATATGTGTAAGCCAAACACGCATGCACACAAAAGTAGAAACAAAAATAAAATCAATGCAGGGCTCCGGACCTGACTGGTAGCAACGCTGGCATGGTGCACACAGGGTTCAGCTGCTCACTCAGGGTTTGTAGAAGTTAGCATTTGAAAGTGTCTCTATCATGCTAATGGGGTAAAAGTTTAAAACTATTCACTAAATCTTTTAGGAATTGATACACATTAAGGCACTAAAGAATTGAACTGGTTTTCTCTTAAATAAGCTGGAGAGATGGATCCGCGGTTAAGATTGCTTGCTGCTCCCAACAGAAGGATCCAAGTTCAATGGATTCTCAGCACCCACATAGAGCAACTCACAAACCCCTGGAACAGCTCTGGCTCCGAGGGATCTGGTGCCCTCTTGTGGCCAGCAGCAGCACCTGCATTTATGTGCACGGACAAACACAAAATTCTGAATAGATCTTTTTAAATTTAATAAATATATATATATTTTAAGGACTCAATCAGGAAAGAGCTCCCCCACCCAGGAAGACTGCCTGTTACTTTGGCAGTGGCGTCTGGAAAATTTCAGAATCTTGGAGACTTACAAATGTATCAGGAGACAAATGTATCCTCTTGGGAGCTCTGAGCCTGTCTGCTTCCATCCAGTGCACTGTAGCTTGCTTCCATTCACATGTTATGCTCCTGTCCAGAGATAAGGACATTCCACACGTTTTGGACCACCACCAGACACCTGCCAGACACCTGCCAGACACACCTGTCAGACACCTGCTAGATACCTCCCAGACATTCAGTGTCCTGCTGGGGTCTACATCAAAACGAGTGGCAGACACCCCATCTAAGGCTGCTCCAGAAGGCAGGACAGTTAGTGAATGCCCTCTGCCAGGATGGGCATACTCTTCAGCTGAGAGAGATTCTGGAAGAAATCTGTTCTTGTCAATACTTTTGGCTGTATAGGAAATAGATTGGTCCTGAAAGCAGGACATGGGTGGCACACTAGCCATTTCGTATAGCTACAAACACCAAGGATGGAATGTGGTTGGTTGGTTTTGGTTTATCAAGACAGGTGTAGGTCTGGAGAGATGCATGCAAGCCAAACACCATGCACATGAAAATTAATTATAAAAAACCCTGAGGGCTGGTGAGATAATTTGTTGGCTGAAAGCACTTGTCAGACAAGCCCAAGGTCCTGAGTTCAATCCTCAGGGCTCATGAAGAAATCCAGGTGTGGTGGCACACATCTGTAACCCCAGACTCCTTCAGCAAGATGGGAGGTTCAAACAGGAATAGTACAAACCCAAAATGTTGTCCCTTGACCTCCACACACACACACTCACTTACAGTCACACACACACACACACACACACACATACACACACAGTCACCTGCAGTTAGACACACACACACTCACCTGCAATCACACACACATACACATTCACCTGCAGTCTCTCTCGCTCTCTCGCTCTCTCTCTCTCTCACACACACACACACACACAACTCACACATGACACAAATCCACCTGCAATCACACACATCTCTAATCCCAACACTCACCTGCAGTCAACACACACACACACAATGTTGTCATTCACCTCCACATACACACACACACACACACACAGTCACACACACACACACACACACAACATCATCTGCAGTCACACACACACAGACACACACACAGTCACCTGCAGTCACACACACACACACATTCACCTGCAGTCTCTCTCTCTCTCTCTCTCTCTCTCACACACACACACACACACACACACCCACCTGCAGTCACACACACACACACACACACATACACACACATTCACCTGCAGTCACACACACATACATACACACACATTCACCTGCAGTCACACACACACACATTCACCTGCAGTCACACACATCTTTGCTCTCTCACCTGCAGTCACACACACACATACACACACACCTGCAGTCACATACACACAGTCACTTGCAGACACACACACACACACACACACACACAGTAATAATTAATCTGAAGCTAGGTTATTTTTGTAAGCATAAGTAGCAGAGGCACAAGTCGACCTCCTTATGTCAACTCTTGGTATCTAACGATTGATCAGAAACTAGAAATCTAAAACAAAACTCAAAAGCCGCTCTTGTTCTGAAGATCTCCCTGAAGCTGACACATATGGAGCTGGAAAGATGTCTCAGTGGCTGAGAGCATTGGCTGCTCTTCCAGTGGATCTGGACTCAGTCCCCAACATCACATGGTGGCTCACAACTGTCTATAACTCCTGTTCTAGGGGATCCAACGCCCTCCACAGACACCAGGCCCGATGGGGTGCATTTACATGCATGTAGGAAAGCACCCACATAAAATATATTTAAAAAGGTGACCTGTGGCCAGGACCTGGCTCTCTCATCTACACATGAGAGAAGGTGCATGGAAATGCATTGAGGCAGACACTAGAGCAGATGCTGCACACCTGAGGAGCCAGCAAGCCAAAGGGGCAGAAAAGCTCCATAACCTTCATTAAAATAAAGCACCATTAGCCCAGGATGTGCACCCAGAGTCCAACGTGATCTGAAGCAGTCTTTCTGATTGAACACAGCCCTCTCACCACCAAACACAGAGAAGGAGTTTGCTTTGTTTTGAGACAGTCTTGTGTGGGGGCTGGATTCAAACTTGTTACGTGGCTAAGGCTAGCCCTGAATTCCTGACCATCCTGCCTCTGCCCACCAAATGCTGAGATTATAGGCAAGTACCACTCTGCCCACCTGGGACAGGTGGGTTTGTGATTTGATAGATTCTCATGAAATCCAGGCTCGATTTGAACTCTTTATGTAAGCATGTTCTTGAACTCCTGATCCCCCTGTCTCCACCTCCAAGGTGCTGGGGTTATAGGTGTTCTCCACTATTTTGTGAGGTAGAGGTTTTAAAAGTCAAGACTGAGTGGTGGTGGTGCATGCCTTTGATCCCAGCACTCGGGAGGCAGAGGCCGGTAGCTCTCTTAAGTTCAAGGGTAGCCTGGTCTACAGAGCAAGGTCCAGGAGAGCCAGGACTGTACAGAGGAACCAAAATTTAATTAATTAAATTTTTTAAAAAAAGTTATTAGTGGCTGGAGAGATGGCTCATGTTGGTGAGGAGCACTGGCTGCTCCTCCAGAGGATCTGGGTTCAATTCCCAGCAACCACATGGTGGCTTACAGTCATCTGTAACTTCAGTTCCAGGGATCTCATGCCATTTTAATCTCTGGAGTACCAGGCATGCACAGGGTACACATACATACATGCAGACAAAATATTCATATTTCACACACATAAATCTTAAAAAAAACATGGGTTAAGGGAATTAGTGCCAGCACCCACACAACAGCTCACAACTGTCTGTCTGTAACGCCAGTTCCAGGGTCTCCAACAACCTCACAGACACAACAACCACGCACAGAAAGAAAAATAAATGAAGTTTCTTAAAAAAAAACAAAAGTCAAGACTCTCAGAGTGTGCTGGTGGAACCCTGTTTCTTAGGACTTGGGAGTCTGAGGCAGGTGGATCACAAACGAGCTAGAGGGGTGGAGTAAAAGTGAACACTCCACAAGTACAAAGTAAACAACTTCACACGATCCAAATAGACACTGCGGCTTCTCCTCAGAAGGTACAGTTCTGTCTCTTTCTGACTGGACGGGGAGGCAGCTGAGTGGTTAGGATTGAAAGTAAGTGGACGTTGTATAAGACATATCTGTATAAGATTGCCCATGGAAGGCTGGAGAGATGGCTCAGTGGTTAAGAGCACTGACTGCTCCTCTAGAGGACCTCAGTTCAAATCCCAGCAGCCACATGGTGGCTCACAACCATCTGTAATGGGATCTGATGCCCTGTTCTGGTGTGTCTGAAGACAGCGACAGTGTACTTGTATATAATAAATAAATCTTTTTAAAAAATTGCCCATGGAACATTCTAGAAGCAGGTGATTTCCATAGTCAAACCTCAGCAGTGACCGGGACACCAAGGGCCCTCAGGTGTGTAGAGGGCCTGATCTGGTAGACAATCTCCCAGAAGCTCATAGCCTGCCTGACCCAATGTGGCTCAGGGACAGACACACACACACACACACACACACACACACACTCACACACACACACACTCACACACACTCACACACACACACACACACACACACTCACACACACACACACACACACACACACTCACACACACACTCACACACACACACACACTCACACACACACTCACACCCACACACACTCACACCCACACACACACACACACACACACTTTACCTTGGGAGTGGGTTGCTCTCTGGACAGTGGCCAGGCCAAGGGATCCCTGCAGAGCCTTCAATGTGGAGTTCCGACAGGGACTGGGCCACCGTTTGCTTCAAACACACACCTCCGGACGGCTGCTCTGAGGAGGAACGAGAGACCCAGGTTTCTTCCCGTTTTACCAGCCTCATCCACACAGGCAAAGGTTTGCAGCTGGGCAGCCTCTGTTAACCCGACCGGCAGCAGCTGGTCCCTAAGTGCAGGTGCCTGGCTTTCCTGTGACAGCTTTGTCACAGCCTCTAATGAGGACCTGGGACCACACACGGACCACAGCTCAAGGTGCCAGCCACAAGGCAGGCAGGGTAGCACTGACCTGTAGTCCCAGGCCTGGGAGGTAGAGGCAGGACAATCAGGTTCAAGCGCATCTTCAGCTCCAGTGAGTAAGCTAGAGGCACGTCTGCGCTACATGAGATCCTGTCACGAAACCCCTAAATCTGGGTCTGGTGAGATGTCCCAGCTGGTAAAGTTGCTTGCTCCCTCCCTGCCAAGCCTGGTGACTGGATTCCATCTCTGGGACCCATGTGGTGGGGCCAGCCCCTGAATGTCAGGCTCAGACATGGGAAAGCAAGCATTCTCTCCTCCACTGGCGTTCCACCAGCGCCCTCTGCTGGCTAAAGCTTAATATTGAGCTTTCCCAGACTCTGATCTGTAGAAAACCAAATGTCTGCACTCCATTCCCCAAGGCTCTGCACTTGCTCGCTCAGCACTCCTAAATATTGTTGCAAGTCCCAAAGGCCCTCCAGGGAACCTCCTGCTGATTACTACGTGGAAGCAATGTCTAGGCCAGGACCCTACACACAGCTACAGAGTTACACACTGTTGAGGAATAAAACAGTTAATAGGGGCTGGAGAGATGGCTCAGCATGTAGGAATAATACACGGCTCTTAGAAAGGACACAGGGGTTGGGGATTTAGCTCAGTGGTAGAGCGCTTGCCTAGGAAGCACAAGGCCCTGGGTTCGGTCCCCAGCTCAAAAAAAAAAAAAAAAAAAAAAAAAAAAAAAAAAAAAAAAAAAAAAAAAGGACACAGGTTCAGGTCCCAGCACCCATACTGTGGCTCACAACCCTCCATAACTCCAGTTCCAAGGGACCCCAATACTAGGTGTGCCACGCGCGACTTCCCGCCGGCAAGAAGCACGCGAGACATAGAAATTCTTGCTATGATACTTTATTCCTATCTCATGGAGAAGCCCCACGCACCGGCCAGGCGCGCCTATTTAACCCTCGCACACGTACCCACACCTGATTGGTTGCTTACTCATGATCTCATCAGGCACGCCCCGGAATGGGCAAAGACCTGGCACGAAGGCACTCTTGCACATGCGCACAGTTAACTTCCTGAGAAGGGGGCCAGCTGGCGCGGCGAAGGCTGGCGCCATCTTGACTGACTTGGCCTTCCACGTGGGGCGCAGTGGAAGCCAGCGCCATCTAGTGGTGGCGCATGTTATTGCGGCCCTCTACAACTAGGCACCCACACGGTGCACAGACATGTATGTGTAAGCAAAATACGCATGCACATAAAAGTAAAATTTTAAAAAGGAGAAACAGAAAAATGAAAACTATGCAGGGCTCCGGACTTGGCTGTGGTAACGCTGGCCTGGTGCACACACGGTCCCAGCTCAGGGTTTGTAGAAGTTAGCATTTTAAAGTGTCTCTATCATGTTAGTGGGATAAAAGTTTAAAGCTGTTCACTAAAGTCTTTTAGGAATTGATATACATTAAGGCACTAAAGAATTGAACTGGTTTTCTCTTAAATAAGCTGGAGAGATGGATCCGCGGTTAAGAGTGCTTGCTGCTCTTGCAGAAGGATCCAAGTTCAATCGATTCTCAGCACCCACATAGAGCAACTCACAATGCTCTGAACAGCTCTGGCTCCGAGGGATCTGGTGCCCTCTTGTGGCCATCAGAAGCACCTGCATTTGTGTGCATGGACAAACACAAAATTCTGAATAATTTTTTAAAATTAAATAAATATATACATTTTCAAGGACTCAATCAGGAAAGATCTCCACCACCCATGGAGACTGCCTGTTACTTTGGCACTGGTGTCTGGACAATCTCACAATCTTGGAGATTTACAAATGTATCAGGAGACAAATGTATCCTCTTGGGAGCTCTGAGCCTGTCTGCTTCCATCCAGTGCACTGTAGCTTGCTTCCATTCTCATGTTTTGCTCCTGCCAGAGCTAAGTACATTCCACAGATTTGGACCCCCAACAGACACCTGCCAGACACCTGCCAGCCAAACAGCTGCCAGACACCTGTCACACAGACACCTGCAGATGCCTGCTAGATACCTCCCAGAAATTAAGTGTCCTGCTGAGGTCTTGTGAAAATGAGTGGCAGACACCCTATCTGAGGCTGCTCCAGAAGGCAGGGCAGTTAGTGAATGCCTTCTACCAGGAGGGGCATACTCCAGCTGAGAGAGATTCTGGAAGAAATCTTTTCTTGTCATTACTCTTGGCGGTACAGGAAATAGATTGGTCCTGAAGGGAGGATATGGATGGCACACTAGCCATTTGATACAGTTACAAAGACCAAGGATGGAATGTGGTTGGTTGGTTTTGGTTTTTCAAGACACGGCTGGAGAGATAGCTCAGTGGTTAAGAACTCTGACTGCTCCTCCATAGGTCCTGAGTTCAAATCTCAGCAACCACGTGGTGGCTTACAACCACCTGTAATGGGATCTGATGCCCTCTCCTGGTGTGTCTGAAGACAGCCTCGGTGTACTTATTTATAACAAGTCTTTAAAAAGAAAAAAAAAGTTTCTTTGTGTAGCGCTGGCTGTCCTCTGTAGACTAGGCCGACCTTGAACTCAGAGATCCATCTGCCTCTGCTGCTTTGGGCTCGGAGGTAGAACAGGTGCCGGGGGTGGGGCCAAGGCTCCAGGTTCCATCCTGATCAGGGGGGCAGTGGGTGATGAAGATGGTCATTATTTGGAGAGAGTCCAGACCTTCCCTTCTAAGCAGGAGACTTGACAAGTAGAGAAAAAAGTTAGAGCCTGAGGAATCCCCAAGACAAATAACAACTGAAATACAGTCTGCTTCCAGAACTTTCCTAAGATATAGTGGGATCTGTGCAGGGCCTTGGCTGCGATGGGAGAGGTGACATGTCTCACACTTTGAAAGGTACTGCAGCGCCACCTAGGGGTAAAGCGGCGGCCATTCCATGGCAGTGGGAAGATAGTATGATACTGGGCTCAAAGGTTTTTCAAACCACGGATCTTGTGGGAATGTGGAACCACGAACATTTCCAAAAATAAAAAGGTCCTGAATGTACAATTCCCTCAAATACATTCAAAAATCAAAGAGGTATCAAATCTTGGGTGTTTCTAACCTGTCCTTCGTGCTGCAGCTCCATGGCAACCTTGATTCTGAACACACCAGGCACACAAAACCTACAACACCCACAAACACTGCACCTGCAATGCCCACAAACGCTGCCTGAAAGGCCGCGGTGGCTCACTTCTAGGCCTTTTAAACTTACCAACTGCAGGTTTTTACTGTATAGACGTTTTCTGCTCTTACAGAAACATGATAATTATGATAATTAAGGGGTGGAGAACAAATATTTAAGATTTCCTTATCATTCTTAAGCATGTAAGCATCACATTAGTATATCTGTAGACGATGCTAGACAAAGCCAACCACATCCGTCTAATATGCAAAATTTCTATTTCCTCTTAATTAATAAATAAGGAGTGAAATTACACGTACCAAACAATTCTTTTACAACCTAAAGTAAAGCATAGCTGTTTTTCTGTTTTTAAAGGGAACATTATATAACATAAAACTTATTTGTGAACTGCCCTGGTGTGGCCTGAGCAGTAGCTGCCATCTCTTACCCTCAGACCCTCTGGAAACTCCAAGATCATCAGAAAGAGAACCAAGAAGTTCATCCAGCACCAGCCGGACCGGAATGTCAAAATTATGCTCAACTGGTGGAAACCCAGAGTCACAGATGCACACACCCCCTCTTAGTAACTGTCATTCCGCGACTCGCCACTAGAGGGCAGGCTCTGAGTACCACGATGCCATCTTCTGCAGGCAGAGCCTGCCCTCTTGTGGCGAAACTCGGAATGACAGGTGTTTTTTTTTTCTTTTTTATAAGTATGGGTTACCACACCCTCTTACCGAATTGCAGTGAGAAAAATTCATGCTTATAATGACGCTAAATGTCCCGCGACTCATAATTTTATATCTGCTGGTGAGGTGGTGATGCAATCTACTCCTGTTCAACAAATTAAAAGTGGAAGCAGCTTGTCCCATCAGCCACCAACCAACAGCTACAAGAGTGCCCATGCCTGCTTCTACACTTTCCTTCTCTGAGTCCTGCTGCCTTGGGGCTTGGCCCCTTAACGCCAGCTCTTTTCCTTCTCTGCCCCGAAAGCTCACTCGCCAGACATGAGTTTGCCTTCTGAGGCCAAAGGACTGCACTGCTTGAGCAAACCTGTCCTGCAGAGTGGCGCCTTCCCAAGACGCTCAGTTCCAGAGCACCCAGAAAAGAAACTGAGTCAAACTCAAATTGTTTCTGGGTCTCTGGTACCTGGCCACTTAGCTACCAAGGTAAAATGTTCTTGTCCATTGTCCGGGGTACAAGCTACCTAGGAAAGGGCAACTGCCAATCAGACCCCCAAGTGATGACCGGAAGTCAAAGTCAAGAGAGGTGAATCTTTATGGGACATTTCAACCAGGTCATAGTAAAACCCAGGCCTGCAAAAGAGTGCGGGATCGCTTCCACTAGCTTTGCTTTAACATTGAATGCCAGCGGGACACGGTACTAAGCATCTTCTGTGTTAGTACTGGGTGGCTCCATCGCAACAGCCGTATTGCGTTGGGAGCTCTGACTATCCCCATTTCGCAGATAAGGAAACTGAGGCGGAGGGAGCTTATGCGCGGCCCATTAGTCACATTAGCCAGAGCTGTAATTGGGAGGTGGCCAGGGGTCAGGACGTTGGCCTGTGAGTCACCTGCAGATGCACGGGCTTGTCTGTTTGGTTGTTCTGGTCTCTTTGTAAGTCGCTCTGCACGGTCCTTGACAGAGAACAAAGGAGTCGAAAAGTTCTGGAGAACATCTCTCACCAGAGTAACCACCGGAACCCTCGTGAATGGACTCTCACAAGAGAACGGCTTTCAGCGAACAGACGCAGGAGCTGCCCCGTATAGGAGGCCACTTCCCTGGAACTTTCTGCCCCTCCCTACCTTCAAGCCTCCGGATAGAATGAGGGGGCAGGACCATCCTGCCATCTGGATGCCTTTATTCTTCCTGCTGTTCACTATGTGCTCACTCCCGCCTGCCCCTAGCTGAGGACATGGGCTGGCCCTGGCTCTCATTTGTTCGGTAGTTATTTGAAGTCTTAGCAAAACCATTCAAGTTAACATTCGCATGCCTGTGCAGATGCGCGTGAGCGTGAAGGTCAGGGGGCAACTTCAGGGGTTATCCATCCACCCTGTAGTCTGAGACAGAGTCTCTCACTGGGACCTGGAGCAGGCTGACCAGCCAGTGAGTCTCAGGGACCCTACTGTCTCCAGCACTGGGGTTTTATAACCGTTCTCCATCACACCCAGCTTTTAAAAAATATTATTTTTATTTTATGTGTACAAACACATGCATGTATATGCACTAGGCTTCTGCCTGGTGCCGGAGGAGGTAGGAGAAGGGCATTGGATCTCCTGGAACTGAAGTTAAGGATGGTTGTAAGCTGCCGTGTTGGTGCTGAAAAGAGAGGTTCTTTTTTCTTTTTTTTTTTCCCGGAGCTGGGGACCGGAAAACAGAGGTTCTTTGCAGCAACAGTCAGTGCTCTGAACTGCTGAGCCACCTCTCCAGCCCCACACCCACTTCTGGGCTCTGATATTTTTTTTTTCTTTTCTTTTTTTCGGAGCTGGGGACCGAACCCAGGGCCTTGCGCTTGCTAGGCCTAAGCGCTCTACCACTGAGCTAAATCCCAACCCGTGATATTTTTTTAAAGCACCATAGACAATTCAGTTTTAGTTTCCCTCTATCCCTGACCCCGGACTCCCCTAAGGCTCCCCAGATTTCGTGAACACCCTCTGGAGCTGGAATCTAGTGGGTGGGTTGTCCATTTACTAGGCAGAGGTAGAGGTGGGTGGATGGGAAGAACGGGGTGCACAGTCACCCCGGCTTTCAGGGCAGGTCATTTGGTAGGTCAGTGGGCGGGCGCCTGCAGCATTTATGAACTTATCTGGCTCTGCAAACACTTTGAGTGTCATGCCTGACAGCCGTGCCTACCCAAGGAGAGGGTGAGGAGCAAAGTCAGCCCAGCCCAGAGCTTCAGGCGGCTACACAGGACCGACCTCTAGTATGCGACAGCTAGCCTTTAGGGAGTGATGGGATGCCTGGCCCAGAGGACTAGGGGTGACAGAACCTGTCCGTATGAGACAATTAGGAGACTGACTAAGCACCAGGCAGGAGGCCACGAGGATCCCCATGTGAGAAAGAAGGGCATAAACAGGAAACACATTTAATAATTAAACGAAGGTACCTCCCTCGTGTGCGCGCCCAGCCAGGCCCTATAGAAACATCTGAGGAGTCACTTCCTCCCTGTCCCAGGCTAGAGTCGGCCCCAGGCAAGCTTCAAGCATCTCAGCTGTCCTGAGCGCACACAGTGCCCTTTCCTTACTGAAGCCCCTGAGAGCTTCCAGTTCTCCCTGTGTATGTATATATACACAGATATTAAAGAATTAGATATTCTTTATATGTTGTATGTTATATGCTATGTTATATGTTATATTACATATCACATGTTACATATTAAATATTACATATTATGTTATATATTATGTCTTATATTTTATATTAAGTTATACATACATACATACATATATACATACATACATACATAAGCATTGGGAAGTAGAGGGAGGAGGACTAAGAGTTCAAGGCTATTCCCAGCTACACAGCTAGTAGAAGGCCAGCCTGGGCTATGTGATAGATGCCTCAAAAACAGAAACAAAAAAAAAAATCAAATAAGATCCAATGCATACATTTAAGTCAGCAAATTCGGTAACTTGATACCATTTGTCTGCCTTAAAGGTAGTCAACAGGTGATAATTAGCTCTTTATTTCCAATGCTGGAGACCAAACTCAAGGGGCCATGCATGCTAGGCAAGTACTCTGTCTCTGAGCTATGGCCTTATTTCCCAGGAGAAAAGCATCTCGCCACCAGTTCTCATCTGGATGCCAGCACCTTGTCTGTGGTTCAAATCCTGGTCTCCACTTAAGGAGATGAAGTTCTCATGGGGCCCAAGAGAGAGAGAGAGAGAGCTCAGTTAAGACTCGATGCTCTTGCAGAGGACAGAGTTTCAGTTCCCAGCACATACAGGTGGCTCCCGGCCATCAATAACTCCACTTTTAGGGAGCCCGGTACCCTCTTCTGACCTCAGTGGGCACTGGGCACATGAGCAGTACACACACACACACACACACACACACACACACACACACACACAGGCCAAACACTCAAACATGTAAAATAAAAGTTCATTTTTTAATGTATAAATAAGTCTGAACTATAGATAAATCTTAAAAAGAGGGGGAGAGAGACTGGGAGGGAGGGAGGAGAAGGAGATAGGAAGGGGAGAGATAGAAGAAGAGAGGAGAAGAGAGGGAGAGAGAGGGAGAGAGGAGAAAGAGGGAGAGAGAGGGAGAGAGAGGGAGAAAGGGAAAGAAAGAGAGAGGGGAAGAGAGGGGGAAAGCAAGGGAGAAAGAAAGGGAGAAGGAGAGGGAGGGGGAGCAAAGGAGAGAGAGGGAGAGAGCGGGAGAGGGAGAGAGAGAGAGCGGGAGAGGAGAGAGAGAGAGAGAGAGAGAGAGAGAGAGAGAGAGAGAGAGAGAGGCCTTAGAATGTAAGGCTCAGGAGATGGCTGGTTTTACCAGTCAGGGAACATCAGGACAGGACTGGAATGTTCTGTCGTCTCCAGAAAGCAAAGATGTTTTCAAGAACACCAAAGAAAGTGCTGGAAAGAATTCACCACTGTTCAAGTGGGGACGTGTATGCACAGGACCTGAGTGAGAGGAATGGAAATTGCAGAGGCTGTGGAAGCCCCTGATACTCACCCGACACTGTTGATACCAAGGTCACCAATACCCCTACAATAAAAAACCTTTAGAACCAATGGGAACAGTAAAGGACCCAGTGGGTCTGTCTTCCCTGTTAATTGTGTGTCGTGCCCTATGCAGAGGGGGTAGTTTTGCTCCATAATCAGAGAAGAAACCTACAGAGATCTCAATAAAGCAAGAAAGCATTTCAGCATGAACTTTCAGTGAAATGAGGCCCCTGTCAAAGGCTGGAGAGGTGGCTCTGTGGTTAGGAGCTCCGGCTGCTTTTGCAGAGGCCCAGGTTCAGACCCCAGCACCCACTTGCTGGCTCACAACGGAATGAAACTCTTCTGACTTCAGGCCTGTGTGTGGTTCCCAGAAGTACTCATACATGCAAAATAAACAAATCTAACAAAATATGTTTTTAAAAAAATATATCCGACAAATGATGTTGTGGAAGGCAAAAAGGGAAGAGAAGACAGCTTCGATAACAGGTACCAAGATGATAAGTTCATACCAAGAAAAATCACTAAACAGGAGAGTTATCCAGGCCAACTCAATCCCTTACTTCCTACATTATTAAACGATTATATTTAGAGCAAAATAGAAACAAGAAATATATACTTAATAATGCTAATTAATCAAGTCAACTTTCCTTTCTTAAAAATATTTATTTATTATATGTTATAGTATATTTATTATTATATATTATAATACACTGTAGCTGTCTTCTGACTCACCAGAAGAGGGCATGGGATCCCATTACAGATGGTTGTGAGCCACCATGTGGTTGTTGGGAATTGAACTCAGGACCTCTGGAAGAGCACTTACCACTGAGCCATCTCTCCAGCCCCTCAAGTCAACTTTTCAAAAGGGGAAATGGATTATGTAATATAATGGAGACTTTTAAATTAAAAATATTTTCACATTTATTAGTAGAGTGTGTGTGTGTGTGTGTGTGTGTGTGTGTGTGTACCACAACCATCTGTAATGAGATCTGATGACCTCTTCTGGTGTGTCTGAAGACAGCTACAGTGTACTTATATATAATAAATAAATAAATCTTTAAAAAAATAAATAAAAGTCTATGTGAAAGCTGTGCATCTAAAAAGAATTCTATAACAGCCTGTCACGGTGGTGCAGGCCTCTAATACTAACCTGTAATCCTACAACAGGGGAGATAGGGACCGGAGCAGCATCACAAATTCAAGGTCATCCTGGTTGGTCTGTATAGCAAGACCCTATGTCAATAATAATAATAATAATAATAATAATAATAATAATAATAATAATAATAATAATAATAAATCACCTGACAACAATTAAGAACTGGTACATGCCGCCACATGGAAAGCACTGTGCTAACAGAAGATAACGTTTTTATATAATTTTACTTACATGCCTCAGATAGACCAATTCACAGGGACAGAAAGTAGGTAGCCTACGGGGAGTTAAAGACCTCACAGCCAGCGTCCCCCAACCTGTCTTGTACCCCATAGATCTGCACACTGGTGTTCCTCTCTCAAGGAGAGGCCACAGGAAGTGTTGTCTTCTCAGCCCGCACGGGATTGTGGCGCCACCTTCAGTGCCAGATGCCCTCACCCTCTCCACCCTATACCGACTGTGAACTGAACGTCACTAGGCTTCCTTAATTCCCCAACAGCATTAGGATTGTCTAGTGATTTCCTTCTTACAGGTAAAGGAACTGTGGCCCAGACACCCAGTGTCAGGTCACCAAGATCAGCGCCCAGGGGCTTTCGACGCCCGGACACCGGAACGCAACACAACCCGCACAGAGGTGTCTGTAGAGAGCCGGCAGCCTGAGTTTGGCGTTGCCTCTCTGTGAACCAACTACCTATCTTTGTTCCTCTTCCCCAGCTCGGGGGATACCTTATGTTCGCTTCTGTCTGCTGGTAGACATTTTCCTTTTGTCTTTCAAGAAGCTTGCTTGGAAAAAACAAAAACAAACAAAAAAAACCCAACCAACCAACAAACAAACAAAAACGGAAAAAAACAAAACAAAAACAAACAAAAAACCTGGAGTGTTCTCACAAGGCCCTCAGAAATGTTTGCCAGGGTCATGAAGGATACAACTCAGGTGGGCGTGTTCACAGATTGGCAAGTAGGTAAAGCTGTGGGGCATTTTATTGGTTAACGGCTGTTGTGGGTGGGTCCAGCTCACTGTGGGCAGTGCCACCCCGACCAGGTGGTCCTGGGTAGTGTGAGTGAGCCAGGGAGAGCAAGCTGCTGAGCAGCACTCCTCCATGGTCTCTGCTTCAGTCCTTGCCCTGACTTCCCTCAATGACGGGCGGTAATGTGGAAGTATAAGCCAAACGAACTGACTGTAACTCGAGCTCCTGGGGAATCCAACACCCTCTTCTGGCCTCCTTGGGTACTGCATACTTGTAGTACACATACATAGACTAAAGGAAAACAGTCATATACACTAAAATAAATATTTTTTTAAAATTTTGATCAGCACTCTACCCACACCTACTCAGAGCCCCTCCACCATTCCGTTCCCAGCTGCTAAGGGGCACTGCCACGCCTTCGTGGGTGGGGTTGTTGGGAAGATTAGCTGAAAGGATTTGCGTACACACCTTGTCCATGATGTAGCACACTCGGTAAAAGTTAGCTGGTATTTCTGCTAATTGCACTGCGCCTGAACACTCCCCGGATGGATGAGCTTGGAGTCATCGTCTCTGTCATCCTTGACTGTGTGAGTTGCTTCATGTCCCTGACTCTGTTTCTCTGCCGATTAAAAAAAAGAAAAGAACCTTAAAGTGCTTTCGTCACTGGTATTAACGAGGGTGACATGGTGAGATGTGCAGCCTGGAGACTTGGTGTTAGCATTCTAAGCTCCACCCCCCACAGTTACCTGGCAACGGCCAGGTATGCCTGACAGTATAAAAGGGGCTGCTTGCCCCCTCCTCACTCTGTTCTCTCTTGCTCTTCTCTTTCTCCTGTCTTCCCTCCCCCCATCTCTCTACACGTGCTCATGGCCGACCTCTACCTTTCTACTTCTCTACTCTCTCTCCGCCTTTCTCTTCCCCTACTACTCTCTTAACTCCCCTCCCCATGCCCTGAATAAGCTCTATTCTATTCTATACCATTCTGTGCCTGGTCCCCCAGAGGGAAGGGATGTCTCAGCATGGGCCCTCCGACTTACCCCCTCCCCCCACACCTCACCACACCCACATAGAACACTGTTTATCTTTTTATAAATACATCACTTGGTGTTGGCCAGGGCTATCATAACTCACCTGAAACGGCCAATTCACAGAGGAGAGTTTTGTCTGAGCTCACGGTTGCCACTGTTGTTTGGGGGTGGGGGGTGCTGTGGTGAGAGCTCATCAGGCAGGAGTACGATATCGAAATAAGCCATTCGCCTCATGGAAAACCAGGGAGCAAAGAGAAAAGGGGGCCAGAGTCCTGTGATCTCATTTAACAGCACCTCTCTTCAATGATGCAATGTCCTCCCTTGCAGGCCCTACCTCTTAAAGCTTCCAATGCCACCTAAGGGTCCTAGGCTGGAGACCAAGCTGAAAAACACAGCTTGTGGGGATCACTTCAGCTCAGTGTTGTGGGTGGATGAGTGGGTATATGTGTGGACAGATGGATGGATAGATGGATGGATGGATGGATGGATGGATGGACTGACAGACTGACAGGATGAGGGGAGATTTGCCTGCTCATTCTCTGTTGGGCGTTTGCCCTCATCCAGACACTGTTCTGGAAGCACAACAGTGAGCACACAAGTTCCTTATCTCACTGGTACAATTATAACAGGACACATAACTTAAAAATGCATGTAGAAGGGGCCTGAAGAGGTGGCTCAGTGGTTAAGAGCACGGACTGCTCTTCCAGAGGTCCTGAGTTCAAATCCCAGCAACCACATGGTGGCTCACAACCATCTGTCATGGGATCTGCTGCCCTCTTCTAGTGTGTCTGAAGAGAACAAAAGTGTACTCACATACAATTATTTAATAATAAATCTTTTTTTAAGTGCACATAGAGTGAGTGTAGCACGGTGGGCAACGAGGGAGAGAAGTGAACTTGCAAGCCTGAAGAGACCTGTGGGAAAGAGAGATTAAAAACAGTCCTCTCTCTACTCTTTCCGTAGCACTGAGAAAAAACATCAAGAGTCTGAGGAGGGGAGAGGGGCGTGTGAGGAAGTTGAGGTGACAGAGAAACGTGGTTGGTTGGAGAAATATGGCTTATGAAGAAACGTCACATCACAGAACTCTCACCATAGACACTGGGACAGCACCCCACACTCCCACCCCTAGACCTTCACCTGCTCCCACTCCTACAGGTTGCCCGCCTCCCGATTTGGGACGATGCCAGGCTGTTCACACAGCCGGACCACTGAGAGGCAGGACGGTGGGGGAAATGCAGTCACCTTTGTCCCTGCTGACTTTTGTCTTCACCTCTATAGATCCACCCTACACCCCTGCCCTCACTCCCATCCTGTGCCAGGATGCTGAGCTCATCTGCAAACCAGAGGGTGGAGGGAGAGACCACAGCTCAACCAAAGGCAGGGGCTGTGTGAACAGAAGCGGTGGGGCTGCTGGCTGCGAGGCCCGGCCTTCTCTTTTCTCTCCTGCTTTATCAAGGCTGCTGCTTATTGGGCAAATGTTCAAAGTCCGTGACCCTGCGCATAAAGCGCTAAGTGGTGCGTGCGAGGGAGGAGATCGACGCACCCTCCGTTTCCAGAAAGCTTGACCATCCGGGGGAATAAAAGATAAGTGTGGACCACATGACCTCCCCTGGCCCTGTGTTCTATGAATGGATAGGTATTTGTCCCTCTTGGCCTTGTGCCGGCTTGGTGCACCTTCCTCACTCCCTCCCTCCTGCCACAGGTGAACTCCCCACTCTTCCTTCCGTCCTTCCTCTCTGGGACCATGTGTATAAGGGCGAAATCATGGAGTGGGCCCACCCTCAAATTCCTGGGCTTCAATCTTTCCCCTCCGAAGATGGGGACAATAAATGGTATACAGGGAACCCTAGAGAGGCATAGGGATGGCTAGAAAAAAAAGGGGGCCCAGGTGCACTACCGTTACGCCCAGAAACAACGACGCAGAGACAAATCGAATTCAAGAACTGCTTGTGTTTATTGGTGACTAGCTCAGGTCAACAGAGGCTTTAAAAATGGAAAGAGAAGGGAAAACCATGTGACTAGGCCAGACTGAGCATGCTTCTGCTGATCTCTAACCCGGCTCCAAACCAGTTGGAACATTAGGGAGAGCCCCCAGAAGAGCCAGGAGGTTTGACTCCTGGGGGAAGCCGTTTCTGACCCTTAGCTCCCCAGCTCCCTGCTGGATACTGACAATTGGGCCCCCGGCTGCCTGCTGGGTACTGGCAGTTGGGCCCCCAGCTACCTGCTGGGTACCGACCATTACTGCCCCAGCTGCCTGCTGGGTACCGACCATTACCCCCCCAGCTGCCTACTGGGTACCGACCATTACCCCCCCAGCTGCCTGCTGGGTACCGACCACTACCCCCCCAGATGCCTGCCTGCTGGGTACCGACCACTACCCCCCCAGCTGCCTGCTGGGTACCGACCACTACCCCCCCAGATGCCTACCGGGTACCGACCACTACTCCCCCAGATGCCTGCTGGATACCGACCATTACCCACCAAGCTAGTGCCTGATACTAGACCATTGCTACCCCATATTCCAGAAGGATACGGCATGGGCCTTGTTCCCCACCCAGTTCCAGCCCCTCCACTTCCCCAGGATGTTCCAGGATTTAGGATCCTCCCGGATACACCAGGCAGAAGTTTGTGGACAAGAAACCAGAATGGGCTCCGGGCGAAGGCTTCTGCCTCAGTTTCCAGCGATCTGGAACCTGGCTGTGGTTCAGGCTCTGTGTCCTGGGGGTAGGAAGCCTCTGGTGAAGGTTGCTTGACATGCGCAGAGGAAGCCTCCGACAGAGGACTGTCTCTGGAAAGGTATGACAGGGCTTCTGGCAGAACTGGCTCTAAGTGGTCCTCGGCATCAGCAAACATCCCTTGCTGAGGGTCCTCTGAGGGCCAGGACTCCATGGGAGGCGGTCCCCAGAAAGGAGGCCGCCCCCAGAAGGGAGGCCGCCCCCAGAAGGGAGGTCCACCAGGCACCTCAGAGCCATCCTTGGGTAGAGATCCATCTTGTGGAGATTCGCTGAGCCTCGGAAGAACCCCTGGTAACTCATTATTCACAGAGTCTGGATTGGGCTGAGGCTGTCCAGAGTTGAGGAGGCTGGTGAAGGAAGGTTGTCCCGAATGTGGGGAGACTTTCTCCTCTGGTGCCCCAGTGCTCCGTGCAAAGAGGCCTGAAGGAAACGGAGGATAGAGCAGCCCGTGGGTGAGATTTGGTACCAGCTACTCCTTTACTCCCTGGCCCCTTTGCTGAATGCCCAGTTCTGTACCGGCACTTCCCACTTCCCTCAGGGACCTAAGTGCACCCTACTTTTAGGTGCACACCCGAAGCCTTTACTTTCTCCCTTAATTCCTGTTCCCAAGGGCCCCAGTACCCTCCATACCTGGCAGACCCAGACAGATCAGGAGCAGGCCTAGGGGAGCCGGGCTCCCACCCACGAGGCTCTGCATCTTGCTCAGCTCTGGCTTCTGCCGGGCACTGAGATAGCAGGCTTTATCCTGTCGGTGGGGTGGAGGACAGCAGAGGCAGTCTGGGATAGTGGTTATAGAGACAATGGGTCTGCCCAGTCCACCCTCATTCTTGATTCGGTCTGTGGCAACAGGTGTCACTTGAAAGTCCCAGAGGAACTGGGTGTTCCTCACCCGGCTACTTCCTGGTACTCCCTGCCCCTTCCTCAGGTCCACAGGTCACCCCTAGTTGTCAGCTCTACCCTGTCCTGTCTTGACACCAAGCTGTAGGATGCTGTCTTGAGGGTCTCTCTAAGCAACCCCACTTCTGCATTTAGATCACTCAGTCCAGCACCCTCCATCTATATTCCCACACATTCACCCGGATGCTGACAAGCTGAAGGTCCTGGGGTGCCAATGCTCCCCCACCTAAGGAGCTACTTCTAAGGTGAAGTCCTTACTCTGAAGACATGAGTTATTAACTTCCTGCTCCTGTAGCAGAGCGCCAGGAGCCAATAAGTCCCAACATGCGTTGTACTCTTTTCTTTTTATTTTGTTTCCTTTCCTTTGCTTGTTTGTTTCCTGTACGGTCGGGTTTTCTTTTGGAGGGTCAAGTCCGGGTGGGTTAAGGCTGAGTCTCACTATGAGACTTGCCTCAAACGCAATCCTCCTGCCTCGGCCTGCCAAGACTTGCATGACAGGTATGTGGAGTCATACCTCCCCCATGATCAAGTTTGTAAAAGACTTGTAAAACGTTTTTAGATGTTACTTATTTTGTTTCTCAATGTGCACAAGCGTTTCGCCTGCATGCATGTGTGTGCACCACACACGTGTCTGGTGTCCTCACAGGTCAGAAGGGGCTTCAGATCTCCTAAGACAGAAGTCGCAAATGAAGACATTTGTGAAGCCCCTTCTTTAGAGCCATTCTTTAGAACATTCCTTAGTCTAAAATGGGACTTTCTGGGTTAAAATAGAGGGATCTGAGGACTAAGTCTGTTACAGCAGCTCTAGAGAGATTCCACTTGTGGCTCTTTATGGCTTCTAAAGCCATTTGTGTTTCTTGTTGTAGTAAATCTGGAGTTTCTACCCCACGTTTGGTCATTCAATTCCCAGATAAAAGACACAAAACTTTCATATTTGTGGTAAGTCTTTAAAGCGTCAGAGCTGGGCAGATATCTCTTCTTGAAGCTATTAGTATTTGGGGTTCAGGACAAGGGCTAGAAACTGTAAGTATATGGCCAGGAGAAACGGCAAGTATTTGGGGAACACCACTGGGAAGGTACATTTAGAAAAGTAGGTACCCCCCAATAATTGCCAAAGTCAAATAACCATAGCATTGAGTTTCATGTATTTGTAAGCCAGTTGGGGATAAACTGAAATTGGCTGTGCTACAGTTTCTGGCCTCTTGCTTCCCTTCTTCCTCCTTCCAAGCCCCACACAGCAGGTCTTCCCACACTGTATCGTCGGGCTTCCTCTTCTGCCTCCCAAGTTCACAATCTGAAACACTGTGTTTATATGGGACCCACCCAGATAATCCTGGATAATCCCTTTAGAGTAAAGTCAGATGACGAACAACCGGAACTGCATTAGGAGCCTTGTTTCCCTTTGCCTAGTGATATAATGTATCCATAAATTCCCGGGATTAGGATGGCGACATCTTTGTAACGTAGGGGTGGAAGCAGGTGTCAGATGTATACAAAGAGTATAACAGGGGGCTGGGAATATGGCTTGGCAGTTTAAAGTAATAGTTGCTTTTTTGTTTGGCTGGTTGTTCCCCTCCCCCTGAACTCCCACCCTGAGACAAGATTTCTCTGTGTAGCCCTGGCTGTTCTGAAACTCAGTCTGTAGACTAGGCTGGCCTTGAACTCAGAAATTCGCCTGCCTTTGCCTCCCAAGTGCTGGGATTAAAGGTGTGCACCACCACCATCCGGCTTAGTAGTTATTGCTTTTGCAGAGGACCAGTGTTCAGTTCCCAGAGGCCCTCCTCTCCTGACTAACAACATCCCTTAACTCCAGTCCCATGAGATCTGACGCCCTCTTCTGGTGTCCATAGGCATCAGGCATGCACAAGGTGGGTAGATATACATACAGGGAAAACACTTATACACATAAGTTATTGATCTAAAAAAGTGTTTGCGGGTGGATATAAGAAACACTCAGAGCACCCACGGAGAAGGGCATTTAAATGCTGCTCTCAAATGACCACGACTTAAGCCTTGATGCACTGGGGTGACGGGAGCTCATTAATGATTGGTCAAGTTTTAAACATAGATGCTATGGTTTACATATGCATACACCACATATGGTGTCCCTCACCAGTCTTCAATGTAGGGATATTGAGAGATACAGGACCTTTAATAAGCAGGGTCTATTGGGAGGTAGGTAAATCCCTGGGTAGATTAATGGGGAACTTGTTGTCATGAATTATCACCTGGGGGAATGGGTTGCTCCTAGAGTGAGCCTTGCTGGCTCTTGACAGCCTCAGCCGTATAGTTTTAACTTCTTGGAGGCTAAAGTAGGAAGGCCGCAAGTTCAAACCCAACCTGGGCTACAGAGTGAGCAACTTGAGAAGCTCAGGGAGACCCCATCTCAAAAGAAAAAAGGTTTAAAAGGGGAGGAAGGAGGCTGGAGCGATGGCCCATGGTTGAGGAGAACATGCAGCTCTTGCAGAAGACCAGAGTTCTGGCACCACATGGAAAAGGTCACAACCACCTGTAACTCCAGCTCTTGGGGATCTGACTCTCTTTTCCAAACTCCTCAGGTATTGGCGCTCATAATGCATATGCCCAAACACATGATTAAAAATAAATATTAACACTAATACTCTTTAAAGTTTTTTGGGGAGTTGGGGTTTTGGTTTTTTGTTTTGGTTTGGTTTGGTTTTTTGTTTTTTATAGTTCAACAATAGCTCAGGGCTGGGGAGAAAGCTCAGCGATTAAGAGCACTGACCGCTCTTCCGGAGGTTCTGAGTTCAATTCCTAGCAACCACATGGTGGCTCACAACCATCTGTAATGAGATCTGATGCCCTCTTCTGGTGTGTCTGAAGACAGCTACTTATGCACATAAAATAAATGAAAGTAAATCTTAAGAAATAAAACAATTATTTTAGGGGTTGGGGATTTAGCTCAGTGGTAGAGTGGTAGCAAGCGCAAGGCCCTGGGTTCAGTCCCCAGCTCCGAAAAAAAAAAAAGAAAAGAAAAAAAACAATTATTTTAAAAAAAGAAAACAGCCAGGTATGTTAGCACACACCTTTGATCCTTGTGTTCCTGAGGCAGATACAGGCGGATCTCTGTGAGTTAGAGGCCAGCTTGGTCTATACAGCAAATGTCAGGACAGCCAGGACTACATAGAGAGACCCTGTCTCCAAAAAATTTAATTAATTAATTAATTAATTAACCAACAGTGAGCCCAAACCTTTCTGGCATCCTACCCTGCCGTGTGACCTCTCATTCAGTTCTTCCATGATGCTCAGAACTGGGCAGATGCTGGACCCAGGCTCTTGAATTTTGAAAAACAAGCTAAAAAAAAAAAAAAAGAACTAGAGACCTGTGAGCTAAATTGACCTTTACCGCTATACATTCCCAGGTCTCGGGTGTTTTATTATAGCAACGGAAAGTGAACTGATGCAAATGTATTTGAGGGGCTGGGGTGTGGCTCAGTTGCTAGCGTGCCCGCCTGACATGCACGGAGGCCCTGCGTCCCACTCCTGCACCACATAAAACTGTACACAGCGGTGCACGCAAGCCTGCAATCACAACACTCGGGAGGCAGGAGGATCAGGAGCCCGGGGTCATCCTTGGTGTGCCAGTCAGGGTTTCTATTGCTGTGATGAAACACCACGACCAAAGAAATTTGGGGAGGACAGGGTTTGTGACACTTGCATATCACTGTTCATCATCAAAGGATTTCGGGTCGGGAACTGAAACAGGACAGGAGCCTGAAGGCAGGAGCTGACGCAGAGGTCATGGGGGGGTGGGGGGTTGCTGACTGGCTTGCTCAACCTACTTTCTTATAGAACCAGGACCACCAGCCCAGGGATGGTGCCATTCATACGGACCCTCCCCCATTGATCTCCCATTTGAAAAATGACTTTGCCTTTGGGAGTGACCATCTTATGGAGTCACTTTCCTAATTAAGGCTCCTTCCTCCCTGGTGTCTCTTACTTGGGTCAAATTGACCTAAGGCTAGCCAGGACACTCAACTTCCTAGAGAGCTCAAGGCCAGACTGAGCTACATTAAATCTTGTCTCAAAAATGAAAATAATATATATATATATGTGTGTGTGTGACTTAGTCAGGGTTTGTATTCCTGCACAAAATGTCATGACCAAGAAGCAAGTGGGGAAGAGAGGGCTTATTCAGCTTACACTTCCACCTTGCTGGAATCAGTCAGGACAGGAACTCACACAGGGCAGGAACTTGGAGGCAGGAGCTGATGCAGAGGCCACGGAGGGATGTTACTTACTGGCTTGTCCCCCTGGCTTGCTCAGCTTGCTCTCTTATAGAACCCAGGACCACAGCCCAGGGATGGCTCCACCCACAATGGACTGGGTCCTCCCCCTTGATCACTAACTGAGAAAATGCCTTACAGCTGGGTCTCATGGAGGCATTTCCTCAAGGGAGGCTCCTTTGTCTGTGATAACTCCAGTTTGGGTCAAATTGACGCACAGAACCAGCCAGTACAATGTGAAATTTTTATATATATAAGTACTCTGTAGCTGTCTTCAGACACACCAGAAGAGGGCATCAGAACTCATAACAGATGGTTGTGAACCACCATGTGGTTGCTGGGAATATGAACTCAGGACCTCTGGAAGAGCAGTCAGTGCTCTTAACCACTGAGTCATCTCTCTAGCCCTATTGTTTTATAATACCAGGACTTGAACCCAAGTCCTCACATATGGCTAAGTGAACACTCTACCACTAAGCTATGCCCCACCCCCTTCTCCCTGTTTGAAATAAGGTCTGACTAAGCCTTCAGCTCCTTCTGTATCCCAGGTCGTCCTCAAACTTGTCATTTTTCTGCTTCAGGCTTCCAAATAGCTGGGATTACAGGCCTAAACCACTAGGCACACTTAGTAAAAAGTGTCTAATTGCCTTTTCTAGTTTTTAAAATTTACAATTCTGTGCATGCATGACATATGTGTGCAGGTGCATGTGCCATAGCATGCGTGTGCAGGTCCGAAGACAATTAGGGGAGTTGGTTCGCTCCTTCCACCTTTATATGGGTTCTGGGGATCAAACTCGGGTTGCCAGCTGTATGGGGCAAGCCCCTTTACCCACTAAGCCATCTTGCTGGCCCTTTGCCATATCTGTTCTCTCTGTTTCCTCTAGAAACACCTGTCCAGCAGGTGTCCCTGGCTACCCAAAGAGACATACTGGCCCTTGGCTGATTTCTCTAGCCCAGCCCCACCCCATCCTCACCAGCCATCAGTAATAAGCCCTTTCCTGAACTGGCCATTAGGGAACCTTAGAGTTTGGTTTCCAGTTTTGAGGAAACATACACCACACCAACCCTGCCCAATTTTGGTTTTGTTATTTTGAGACAGAGTCTCCCTATGTAGCTCTGACTCTCTTGGCGCTATGTAGACCAGGCTAGCCTTGAACTCACAGACACTTACCTGCCACCACCTCCCAAGTGCTAAGATTAGAGGCACATGCCACCAGGCCTGCTTTGCCCAAATGTTTAACATGAACCATAGCAGAGGCTAGAGGACTCCCACATAACTGTCAGTTTCTCCTGCGTTTCTTTTTTTTTTTAAATATTTTATTTATTTAATGTATATTAGTACATTGTAGCTGTCTTGAGATACACCAGAATCTGTTACAGATGCTTGTGAGCCACCACGTGGTTGCTGGGAATTGAACTCAGGACCTCTGGGAGAGCAGTCAGTGCTCTTAACCACTGAGCCATCTCTCCAGCCCTGTCCTGTGGTTCTTATCCTTGGAGCCTCTGAGGGCTGTGCTCACTGGCACTGTCTGGTTCAATGACTCTTTTTAAAAAGAGATATTATGGGCCAGAGAGATGGCTCAGCGGTTAAGAGCACTGACTGCTCTCCCAGAGGTCCTGAGTTCAAATCCCAGCCCCCACACGGTGGCTCATAACCATCTGTGATGGGGTCTGATGCCCTCTTCTGGTGTGTCTGAAGACAGCAATGGTGTACATACATAAAATAAGTAAATCTTTTTTAAAAGAGAAATATTTTTTTCCAGTTTTCAGAGAAATATTTTTAAAAAGAGAAATATTATTTATTTAATGTAGATGAGTACACTGTAGTTGTCCTCAGACACACCAGAAGAGGGCATCAGATCCCATCACAGATGCTTGTGAGCCACCGTGTGGTTGCTGGGATTTGAACTCAGGACCAACCTCTGGAAGAGCAGTCAGTGCTATTAACCACTGAGCCATCTCTCCAGCGAACCAATGACTCTTAGGTAATGACGAAAACAGGATTATTACCTGCAAGCCTGCTTGACTCTTAAGGACCCTGAACCTGACTTAGATCCCAGGGCATCTGTGGTCAGTTCAGTGTGAAGCCAGCAGTTCTAGACTAGAAGCTTCAGGCACTTTGGACCTGAAGAACCTGCTCCCTCCTTCCTAACGAGGGCAGAGATGAGTCCCTTTTCAGAAGTTGCAAGAGCCTTGTGCATGAGATCTTCCTAGAGGGACACACACACACCCATCTGTCCTTCCTGGGCCAATGTCTGCCACAAGGCTCTCACCATGGAGCTTGGGCTGAGGAGGCTGAGGACACTTCGACTTTGTCTGTCACAGGACCTTGTTAAGTAGGCCAGTGAGTCACCAGGCTTGCTGCACTCCCCACACTGGGATGTTGTCTTTCTCGCCCCACCCCCAGCTCCCAGAACACCCAGGCTCCTGCTCAGCCTTCAGGAATCTTGCTTGGGCTGGTCCCGGCGTCCCAGAAACTCAAGATGGGCGCTTAGGGCCTCCCAGAGAAGATGAGGCACACTCACGGAGAAGGAGGGTGAGAGAGAAGGAGAGGATGAGGGCTTTTTGGAGGGAAGAGGGAGGGAGGACTCCAGTGTCCGTGGGAAGCAGAGAGGGGATAGATTTTTTGGAGAGGAAGGATCAGGACAGACGGCAACTCTCTGCTGTCAGTCCAATGTATATTTATTGTTTTACTTCTCTGTGGGGGAGGGGTAACATAGGAACGGCTGAGACAAGTTAGGTATGGAAATGGGAGAGATGGGCCCTCTAGAGGCATGGGAGGTGTACCACCCAGGTACTAAGAAGAGACCTAGGACTCCAAGAAGGCAAAAAGTCTGCACAAAGTTCACAACGTTTATTGAGCCCTGTCCAGGTCCAGAGAGAGCCGGGGAATCTGTGACAGATTCTGTGGATGCCCCGGGGGTACACACACGCATACATACAGCAACACCTGTGCTTCGTTCGGGTGAAGTGGCAACCAGGCAGAAAGTGGCATGGAGAGCTGGGTAGGGGGAGGCACGGGTGTGTTTTGGAAATGGGTCTGGTAGGGCGCGGTGAGACTCATGATGCATGGTGGGAACCCAACGATTTAGATGAGGGCTGGAGGAGGCGTCGCTGAGAAATGCACTTTGGTTCTCAGGTGATGGATTGGACTTTGCCTTAATCGGCAAACCGGCAGAGGCACGCTTGACTTATCCCGGCACCCAAGGTTGAGGTGTGCTTCGAGGACTTCCCAGTCAAGGACTTGAAAAAGTGCGTTTCCAGGCAGGTAATCAGGCAGAGAGGGCACCCCAGTGGCGTGGTATGGAAGCACCAGGGGAGGAGGAGGAGGAGGAGAAGGATGGAGTCCACCATTTCGAGTGCCGAAGAGAGTCAAGAGCATCATCGGGCTAACTGCAGCACGTGAGGCAGCTCTCCCGGGAGGAGGGTGGGAAACTGGGCCCCTGAACGTCTTCCAGTTGGGAGGTGGCTGGCAATTGGAAAATAGCTCGCACGCACGGCTTAAGACTTGTCAAGTGGCTCGCCCTGTGGCAGAAAGACTTGGGGATCCATTAACTGGGGCCCCAAAGGCTTCACTTGGGTCAGAATGTCGCGGATGGAACGGCACGGCACTCTTCCAGGGCTGTTGGGGCCACAGGGCTTGACAACCACTGAGGGGACAGGCTGAGGAGAGCCATTCAGACCCCCATTCAATGTGGAGGAGGGAACAGAAAGGCAGGGGTAGCCAGAAGAGCTAGATTTGCTGCCGCAGGGCTGAAGGACGATTTTGCCAGTGGAGACGGAAGAGCTTCCCCCGCTAATAGAGTTGGTGCCCGGTGAGGAGCAGGGCCCCTGGGAGGCACCACCGCTGCAGGGGTGGTAGGAGGTACTGGAGCTGCTGGAGGTGATCTGAATTCTCGTACCAGAGCAAGGCCCCTTAGAGCCGGTCAAGCCAGTGCCACAGGGCTGGACCCCGCCAGAGCCCACGGGTTGGAACACTATGCCCGATGGGTAGGCATTGGAGCTGCGGCTGGGAATGATGGGATTGCTAGAGAAGTACTTGCCCTCAGAGATTGGGGGCCCAGCGGCAAAGGAGGGGGACCCTGGCGAGCCTCTGATAGGGTTGTCCTTAGTGAAGTAGCCCACGGGGTAAATTTTACCCCCACTGTAGGTCATGCCGGGGACCAGATAACTGTCGGCAGAGCCACCTACCACCTCATAGCCGCCATAGGGTTTCTGGACAGAGGTGATGGGAGGGCAGGGCTTGCCTGAGGGGCCGCCATTGCTACAGGGCATGCCTTGAAACCCTCCAGGGCCACCAGAGCCATGTTGCTCCACCACCACCACTACAGGTCTCTGGCCACCCGAAACGGTGTGGGAACCGGAGATGTAGGGCTCTGAGTGTGTGATGACAGGCCCCCCGCTGCAGGGAGAGTCGGGCACGTTGGAGCTACAAGGCCGCTGCTTGGAGCTGCTGCTCTTAGAAGTATACGAGCCTCCAGACTGGACAGTGCCTGATGTCAGGCGGGAAGAATTGTCATCCGTCGGGAGAGCAGAGCCATTTCCTGGTCCCTCTCGGCTGCTTCCTGAACTTCCGGACTGAGAACTACTGCTTACCCATTGAGAACTGCTGCTTACCCATCTTCCTGACTGAGAGCCGCTGCTTCCTGACTGATAGCCGCTGCTTCCTGACTGATAGCCGCTGCTTCCTGTCTGAGAACCACTGCTTCCTGTCTGAGAGCCGCTGCTTCCTGTCTGGGAGCCGCCAGAACCAAAAGAATAGCTACTCTGGGAATACCCTGTCCCTGGTTTAAATATCAAGGATCCTGAAGAACTTCCCTGGGAGCTGCTGGATCCACCCTGGCTGCTGATGCTGCTGGATCCACCTTGGCTGCTGATGCTGCTTGTGCCTCCGTGGCTGCTGATGCTGCTCGATCCACCCTGGCTGCTGATGCTGCTTGTGCCTCCGTGGCTGCTGATGCTGTTGGAGCCAGTCTTTCCAATGAGACAAGGGTCATTCGGAGAGGTGATCCTCGTGGGGTCCTTACAGGGGTCCGAGAAGGGCCCAATGCTCTTAGCCAAGGTTCCTGGGGATAAGAGCAACAATCTGTCAGGTCCTTCCTCACCCATCAGCCCCATACTTGACATCTGCCCAGTATCCCCCAAGAGGAACCCAGGCAAGTTCAGAGGCAGAGGAGGGAAACCTGGCCATTGTCTATGAAGGAAGTGGGGGTGGCAGGAACAGGGAAGTTTGGTTGTCCAAGCAGTGACGGATGATTCGAGGAGCTCATAGGTTTCCAAGAAAAACAGATGCTGGAAACTCTGACGTGGTAGGCATTGAAGGAGTTCCCTTCAGATAGTTGGGAAGGGGACGGAAAAAGTCAAACAAGTGGGGAGGCTGAAGCTTTGGGACAGGGCGGAACAAAGAGGCTGGGTTGGAGAGATGGGTTAGGAGCACTGACTGCTCTTGCAGAGGTCCTGAGTTCAAAATCCCAGCTCATGACCATCTATCATGGGATCCAATGCCCTCTTCTGGTGTATCTGAAGACAGCTACAGTGTACTTATGTATAATAAATAAATAAATCTTTTCTTTTAAAGGAGGAAGAGGAGGAGGAGAAGAGGTGGCAGTGGGGGCAGCCAAGCAGGGTTTAGATGCCTTGGCTTAGCATGCACAAGGCCATAGATCTGATGGGGAAGGGGGTGCTGAGCCGGGAAGGAAACATATGAGCCCAGGAAAAGAGAAAGGGAGAGCAGCTTACGGAAGAGGAGCACACTTAACAGTTGATACCCAACCACCAGCTCCCTAGTGAGAGTCCAGACTGGATAAGGGGTGGCATCCCTGCTTCCTGTCTCAGCCGTGGCCATACCAGTAAATCAGGGTGGGGGCCGGGATGTGGGGGCACTCACCTGTTGCTTCAGAACCTGCCAGTACCAGTATGACAGGACACTGCTGCACCCTGAGCCACCCATGTTCTCGCTGTCCCAGCCCAGGGACAGAAGTGTGAGCCCTCCTCCAAGCCACATGACCATTATCAGTCTCTCTCCCGGCCCGGCCTTCATATGCACCCGCTGCCCCCGCTCCCCTCCACAGTGACTCTTGCTACCTTCAGTCATCCACTGACTCCCTCCCAGCCCTATGCTCCTTTTCCTTAGTCCGTCTGCACAGCTCTCACCTAAGTGCCTTCTGCCCACCCCAGCCCCTTCAGAGCTGCACATCAGCAAGTGACTTTTCATAAGCCTTTTCAGGTTTCTGTATCCAGAAAGGCAAAGTCTGCCGTGGCCCCCTTCATTGTCGTCATGAAGACCATGTGACATCTCTCTGGACCGTACGTCCGAAAACAGCAAACTAGACATCGAAGTGTGTAATTAATACTCATGCAGACAGCTACCACCAGCCACCTCCCAAAACCTCATCTCAGAAAGAAAAGCTCAGAATGCCAGACGGTGGTAGCACAAACCCTTAATCCCAGCACTCAGGACGCAGAGGCAGGATCTCTGAGTTCAAAGCCAGCCTGGTCTACAGAGTGAGTTTCAGGACAACCAGAGCTACACACCTACACACGCACACACACATACATACACACACACGCTAATAATAATAACAACAAAAGAAAGAGAATAAAAATATCCCTACAATAAACCCTCCCCTTGCCTTTGTCTCTTTACCCTTAACACAGACCACCAGCCGCCCATCCTGGGCTCAGAATCCTGGATACCCTGCTTCTTTAAGTGCAATCTCAAGTCCGTTTCCTGACCTCTCAGGCCTTCTGGGTCCTCAGAGCAGAGTGGGAATATGGAGTCTACCCTATCTATCTCAGAATGGCAGCGTATTTAAAGCGCCAGCTACAATGTAGCATTTAAAAGGCTCTGAGCTGAGGGTGGCACAAGCCTGCAATCCTCCTAGCTCTCAGGAGGCTGAGTCTGAGGCGAGGCTGGGCCTCAAAGCACGACCTTGTGTCGAAAAAGAAGAAAAAGAAAAGAAAGAAGAAACAAAAGCAAAAAGGGACCAGAGGACCTAGATCACTTAGCAAGCATGAGGTCCTGGGGTTTAGCTCCCAGAACCTCAGTAAAAATAAATCCATAAGAAAAATAAACAAACGCATGCAAGTTAATACATCTAAAACGCTTGTGAAGGAGAGCCCTGAAAATGGTAGCAATTGTTATTTCTGTAAAATGGGCTGATCGCGTCTTCTGGCGGGGCTACCGCCGTTCACACGGCCACCTAGAACTTCTCTGGCTGTGTCGTATGCATTATTTGAGTCAGGAACTGAAGCTGGATGATGTTAACCTCCCCTCCAGGTTCCAGAAACAAGCTCGGAACGTTTACATAGGGCTTGGAGGATGGCTTGGCGGCAGAGCACCAGCCTGCTCAGCCGCCGTGGAGCAAAGAGAAGAGAATTCGCCTGCAGTGACCACACAGAGAGGCCAGGCAGGGATGAGGAATAGTCCCAGATAGAAAACTCAGAGTCTAGAGCTCTACCTGTGCTCTCCTTAGGGTCTCTCCTGGACTGGATGCCCCTAGCATCCCTGGCCTATGGTCTCCATCCCCTACTGTCCCCTTCCCAAGGCCCCAGACTCCTACCTGGCAGGATGAAACCGGCCATCAGCAATGCCATCAGCCCGTGCCCTCCCACACGCCCCATCCTGGGTGCCCGAGAGGAACCCATTGTGCACCGTGTGGCCTCCTGACTGACAGAAGCTCTTGGGCACCGGGACCTTTATGCCGGGGCTGGACATTCTCTGGGCAGGAGTCATTGTGGGGAGGAGGAGGGGTGGAGGGGGAGGCTGCCCCAGGGAAGTTGGTGTGGCAGGAGAAGTTGAGGCAATCCAGTGTCCCATCTGCCTACTCAGCAGAAGAGGTGGCTGCAGTGCAGGGGACCTGAAGCCACTGGGCTCTGTCCCCTACCCCAGCTGATCTTCCTGAGCTCTTCATTACCTAATCGAGAACCAGGTGCTCTGCCCCGGGGCCACCTCCTGGAAGCTGGCCACTCTCGCCCAGGGACCCAGTCACCCTACTCTTTCCTCCCTGGCTTGCCCAAGGCCCATCCTCCCAGCATCCCTCCATCGAAAAACAGTGGACAGTGAGGCTTTCCCCGCTGGCCCTGAGAAGCACGCTGCCTGCCCCTGCTCAGCCCACTATGCAGTACAACTCCCCCGGGGCTCACGCTGTAGCTCCTACCAGCTTGGCTCCCCCAGAGATTCCATGCCCCAGTCTTCTCCTGCCTCACATGGGAAGACCAGGCCCCAACTCTGGACTCCCCTAAGGCCACTGCCAAGCACCATCCTGCCACCAGCCCGTTAAAGTGTCCCATCACCACACAAGCCTTTATTCCTCTCAGAATAAACACACTGAAGACACCCACACACCGAAAACCCGAGGGTTCCTTTCTGGGGTCTCTTGGGTCAACCAGGGTGGGGTTGTGCAGTGGGTACCAGAGCTTGGACTAGGGAGAGGCCTGGGTTGGGACCCCTGTCATAGCTGGGCCTCGGTGACTCACGGGCCACTCACAGTCCCTATCCCATGGTAGTGACCCAGACTAAAGGAGGATGAGCAAGAGGCCAATGAGGCTAATTGGAAAGGTGGTGGCCAGGAGGCCCATTAGCCTGCTCCTTGGCCTAGATGGGCAAACAGAAAGCATCTGAGGTTTGTGCCTCAGTAGGATAAAGGACAACCAGACCAGCTCCTGGGTCCCTGAAGGACAGGACAGAGCCCTGGGATCCACCAAGAGGAAGATAGTCTCTCTTGCACTAATGTCTCTCCCTCCTCCTGTAGCCCAGGCCCCACCCCAGCCAATTGCTCACTGGTATTGTGGGAGTATCAGTTTCAGAGGAAGGGCCCTGAGTTTCCCTCACTCAGCCTCTCCTTTCCAGATGTCCATCTCTTCACAAGGTATCTCTACCCTCCAGACCTTGGGTTGGTCCCTTCCCTTCCCCCTGCCCTGCCCCTGAGTTCTGGACCGTGTGGTAGTGAATGTGGCCTGTGTCTGTGTACTGTCTGACACCACAGCTCTCCCCCGTGCCACACAGGCCACAAGACACTTAAAATGGTTCTGTATAAACCACTGAGTTCTTGTTTTATTTAAGTCTAAAAGACCAGGTTCAGGCTGGAGAGATGGCTCAGCAAGCAGTTATTTGCACAGACTGTTCTTCCAGAGGTCCTAAGTTCAAATCCCAGCATCCACATGGTGGCTCACAACCATCTGTGATGAGATCCGATGCCCTTTGCTAGTGTGTCTGAAGACAGCACAGTGTACTCAGATAAATAAAACAATCTCTTAAAAAAAAGACCGCGAGCACTGTCAAATCCTTTACCTCTCACTGGTGGCTATAGGGGTTGGAAGGGGAAGAGGTCCAGGGAGCACTGCAGAGAGAAGCGACCGGAACACAAGCCCTGAGACAAGTAGTGGACGATTTTATGTGTAAGCGCACCACATGCTTGTAGTTTCTGAAGAGGCCAGGAGAGGGCGTTGGCTCCCCCTGGAACTGGAGTTACAGATGGTTGTTAGCCTGCTTGGAAGGCGCCGGGAATCAAACCCCAGTCCTCTGGAAGAACAGTCGGTGCTCTTCACTGCTAAACCATCTTTCTAGCCCATTGAAATTATTTTAAATATTGACTGCTTTCAAAGGTTTATAGAGAGCAAGCAGGAGATGATCAGAGAGAATAAATGAAGCGGGACCAGAATGCGATCCCCTACAGGGTGGCTCCCTGGCTGGAACTCTCAGTGCCTCTCACCCCGAGACAGGGATAGTGGAGAGGTTGCTCTTTCTGGAGCCTTCGATGTCTCCCCAACCCCTCCCTAGACTCTCAGGCCCCAGTTAGGATCTGGGGAAGGAGTGGGGCCCAGGCAGGGTGAGGAGTGGTGGAGACAAGACAGGGAAAGGAGCCTTTGTGGTCTGAGAATGTGGGCATCCCCAAACGGGTGGAGAAAAAACAAACCGCTTTCCAGCACAGTTTCCCCCGAGCCTCAGAGTATGCACGTCTTGTTTTCTTCTCCACATTCCTCCCTGTTGCCGTCAGACCTTGGCCAACACAACCAGGCTGGGGGAGGCACAGTCTCTCTCGGCCTCGCGCCAGCTCCCAGCCACCCACGCAGTCACGTTCCTCACCCAGCCTCTCTCCTCCTGTCTTCTTCATCCCATCCTTCACCGCCCTGCCCATATCTAGGACCTAGAAGCCTCAATCTGGTCTCTGTGTTAGTACTGAAAGCCTGACTGTTACACCGCCTTATCCAGTCTCCCTCCCTCCCATGTCCACTATCCACAGTCTGAAAATAGTGCATGGCAGGGGGTGGAGGGATGGCTCAGTGGTTAGGAGCACTGGCTGCTCACCCCTAAGGAGCTCACAAATCTAACTCCAGTTCCAGGAGATGATCCTGGGCGCACCCGCACGATCCACGTACACATACAGGCAAAACCCCAATGCACATTAAGTAAATATTTCTAAAAAAAATAGTAACAATTGCAGAAATAAGCAAGTTGTTGATCTGTAAATAACTCAATACGGTATATCATTATAATTGTCTTGCTCGATTATTTATCTCTTACTGGGTCTAATTCACAAATTAAGCCTCATTATAATCTGTGTACAGAGAATGCTACCTCAGGCATCTTTAGAATCTTGGATGGGCTGCTGATAAAGCAGTTGCTACTCTCTAACTGGTCTCTCACCGTTGCCGTTAACCCTTCAACTCAGGCAGCAAAACCCTAAAGCCAATGGGGATCAGAAATGGAGGCATGGGGTGTTAGCTGAGTGTCTGCACCGGCCAGGGTTACCTCTGGAGACTGCTCACTGGCCGTGGGAATGCTGAGAACTCTATCAGAGAGTGAGTGCCTCGTTCAGTGAATTGATTGGGTAAGAAACGGTGGGTAATGCGGAGCAATCCCTTCCCCAAAGGAAACCCAAGTTCCAAATGCAAAGTGTGAGCCTTTGATGGGTAGAAAGTCCAGGTCCTAAGAATTGGGAGCCCAAGGGGTTGGTGAGAGAGCTCAGCAGTTAAGAGCACTGGCTACTCTTCCAGAGGTCCTGAGTTCAGTTCTCAGTAAGCACGCAGAGGCTCACAACCATCTGTCATGGGAGCCCTCTTCTGACCTGCGGTTACACAGAGAAATCCTGTCCTGGGGTAGGGAGTGCTGGTGACTGGGTGGGATATAAGGCTACATTGTTGCGGGGAAGGAGGGGTAGGGTATGGAAAGGCCTTCATTCAATTTAGCAGATTGCAAAGGGGGATTAGGGAGATATGGATGGAAGAAGGGCCTGGCTGGAGGAGGCTGAGGTGAGGTGGTCCCTTCACTGACTGTCCACTCTGCTGGAACCCTTGGGAGCACCCTGCTGGAGCACCCTTGGGAGCACCCTGCTGGAGCACCCTTGGGAGCACCCCTGGGAGCACCCTTGGGAGCACCCCTGGGAGCATCCTGCTGGTTGCTCTGCTGGCACCCCTGGGAGCACTCTGCTGGCACCCCTGGGAGCACTTTGCTGGCAACTCTGATGGCGCCCCTGGGAGCACCCTGCTGGCACCCCTGGGAGCACTCTGCTGGCACCCCTGGGAGCACCCTGCCAGCATCTACAGTTTCAACCCTATGGAAGACAACCAGCTTTCTTTACTCTCTTCCTCACAAAGCCCCTGCAATGTGTCTGTCTTCCAGACAGAGGGAACATTTCCCTAAGACCTTAGACCCTGGGATAGTGAGCAACATATGTGTATACCTGAGCTCCCAGCACTCATCCTTGGGAGGCACATGGTGATGCCGGGGTGTGTGTATTACATACATGTTCGTGGGGGTGTGTCTGTGCACATGCACACGGAAGTCACGGGTCTACGTTGAGCATGTTCTCAGTTACCATTTCACCTTTTAAATTTGTTCCTTAGAATCAAGGTCTCTCACTGGCCTGGAGCTCACTCACTGGCCAGACTGCTTGGATCCACCTGCCTATTACCCCTCCTCCTGCCCCCTAGCCCTTGGAATACAGGCTTTATGTAGATGCCTTGGATTCAGACACAGGTCCTCAAGTTTCCCCAGCAAGCACCTTGCTGACTGGGGCATCTCTGAGACCAATAGTCAGAGATGTGTTTTGAATTGTGGGTTGTGCCCAAGCCACGCTGCCTCTTGCTGCTTCTCAGGGGTATGTAGTGCCTCTCTCTGGGTCTTACACCTTCCTTCCCAGCTGCCACATGCCCCTCCCCTTCCTGCCACATGTAAAGAATCCAGAGGTGCTGAAGGGGACCTTCAGGGGACACCACACTGGTGAGCAGAGAGCAGATATCCAGGTCTAGCTATTGACCCTCTACTGGCCCTCAATCTAAGCTGTCCTCATCCCTCCCAGGTGACTGACTTTCCTCAGACTCTCTTCTCCCCTGGTGGATTATATTTTCCCCCAAGGGAGACAACACGTCTCTGACGCACAGCAGTGTTCACGCGGCTGCAATGAGGGTGTACAGGCTTTTTCCCTGAACCATAAAATAGTCAGATGCTGGGCTGGGGGTAGGGCAGTGCCCAGTACTGTAAAGTCCCTAGGGGTTCAGGTGGGTGTCCCCTCCCTGTGCAACGTATTGTCCCTCCTGAGAGCATCTACCCTATGTTCCTCCCTCAGAAGGTTTCATGCTGTTGTGAAATCTACCTCACTGAGCTGCCCCTCAGCTCCTACCACCTGTTCTCCTCCAGGTCTTTCCTCGTGAGCCCAGCCTGGTCAGCCAGGTTTCATTGTCCACAGTACCCATATCTATTCTTCTCTTAGCGGCTCACTGACCGCTCCAAGGGACCCAAGGAGCACAGTGAGGATGGGGTTAGAGCCAACATCTTCAGGCTTCAACTCTGAAAGGAAAATTTGGGGGCCTCATGCACCAGGTTTCCTGCTCCCGGACTCTCGTCCCCTCGTACCATTCTCCCCAAAGCAGCACAGAGTCACCTGAGGGATAGTCATGTTCCCTGAGCTCAATACGTGGCCCTATTTAAGTGACATCTAATTTAGCCACCACCCCTCTCATCCTGTGAGAAGACACAGAAACACAGAGAGGGTGTGATTAGCTCTCAGATGAACTATTCTCCTCTTGTCTGCTTTGTGGCACACGAGCCGAGAAACCTGTGCTCATCACCTGCCAATCAGCACGCCTATTAAGTAGTCATTCTTCCATTGTACCCAGGAATGCTTTTTAATTGGTGATCCAGAATCGGACATCCAGCTCCCTTCCCAGGACTGAAATGCACAAGAGGCTGGAGGGAGGGAGAGAAGGAGGGAGGGTCAAAGCACAGTCAGATGGTTTCATGGCCTCCAGGGAGGCTGGAAGGACGGGTACTGAACGGGACTTCTAGGCCAGCGTGACATCCCTGTGGGTCATCTCTGCTTTCCTGTTCCCCCCGGGGTCGGGTATGTCAGCTAGCACACCAGATGAGCGGAGAACAAATCCAGTCCCTGAACGCTGCAGCATTCTGACACCCTCATAGTCAGGCCCTCATAGTCAGGCCCCCAGGTTCTCTGGGGCTCAAGAAGATGGAGGCTCTCCTCCTCTGGAGTCACAAATGTAACTTCAGAACATCCGCACGATACCCACTGCGCGCCCTGGAACACGGACTGGAACCAAAACACTGAACTCCGCTAACACTGAATACACCGCTAACACTGCTCCCATGATGCCTTGCTCCCACCCACGATGCCTTGCTCCCTCGTTCCGAGCTGTTCTTTTTTTTTTTTTTTTTAAGATTTATTTAATTAGTATAGATAAGTACACTGTAGCTGTCTTCACACACACCAGAAGAGGGCATCAGATCTCATTACAGATGGTTATGAGCCACCATGTGGTTGCTGGGATTTGAACTCAGAACCTCTGGAAGAACAGTCAATGCTCTTAACCACTGAGCCATCTCTCCAGCCCCTCCTCCCAGCTGTTCTTGTCACCTGTCATCTCCTCAGAAGGGTCCTCCGTGCCTTTTTTTTTACTTAAAAATATGTCGACTGGGAAGATAACTCAATCAGAGTCCAATCCCAGCACTCCTAAGAGAGACAGGAGGTAGAGATGCAAGAATCACCCAGAAGCCAGTGGGCCACACAGCATAGAGTGAGCCGTGTAGCAGAAACTAGAGCGACCATGCCTGCACAGGGCGAAAGGAAAGAGCCAGCTCCTGAAAAATACCTCCTGACCGTCACACATGCTCTGTGGCACACACACATAAATGATTTCGAAAGTATGTCCTAGTCACTACATTCCCACCTTTGCACCACAAGCCTGACTGATTGTTTCTTTCTTTGTATATGTATGTATATATGCGTATATATGTGTATGTTTGTGCATGTGTGTATTGTGCATGTGTGTATGTGTACATGTGTGTATATAAGTACATATATGTGTATGTATCTAAATGTGTATTTGTGTATGTATGTGTATATGTGTATGTATGTCTGTGTTTATATGTGTATGTATGTGTTTATATACATGTGTGTACATGTGTGTATAGTGCTTGTGTGTTGTGTATGTATGTGTATGTGTGTATATGTGTTTTGTGTATGTGTGTATATGTATGTGTTTATATATGTGTGTGTGCGTGTGTATTTGTATATATGTATGTGTATATGTGTATTGTGTATATGTGTATATGTGTATGTATATATTTATATATGTGTGTGCATGTGTGTATAGTGTGTTTGTGTATGCTTGTGTGTGTATATGTATGTATATGTGTATTATGTATGTGTGTATATGTGTATCCAGGTATATGTATGTGTGTATATGTATATGTGTGTATGTGTGTGTATATGTGTGAGAGAACCAACTGCTAAAAACTACCTCTTGACCTCCATACACATGTGCACACACATAGTTTTAAAAGTATGTCCTGGGGGCTGGAGAGATGGCTCAGTGGTTACATATAATAAATAAATCTTTAAAAAAAAAAGTATGTCCTAGTCACCACGTTCCCACCCCTGCACCACGAGAGTGACTCACTCTCATCGATTGTCTGTCTGTCTGTCTGTCAGTCTCTACCTCTGTGTGTGTGTGTGTGTGTGTGTGTATTTGTGTTTGTTACTGAACTTCATAGCATGCACCACTACACGATGTCCTATTACAGATACCTGCATGCACCTGTTCAGTAGTCACATCCCCCACTTGGGGAGTTGGGCCACTCTCCAGACCCCTAACAGCTGTCACCAGCTTTAGAGTTGGCTTCTGAAGGAATTAACGTAATGGGTGAGAGAGGAATGGTTGCCAGAGTCTGGGGAGACTCACTGGTTAAACCACCTGCAGTGCAAGCATGGCCATCCTGAGCTCAGATCCTGTTGGATGGGTGCGGTGGCTTTCCTGTAATCCCAGACTCAGAAGGTGGAGGGAGGGGATTCCCAGATCCACAGTGCTGGCAGGAGTAGCCATATTGGTGAGCTCTGAGTTTGATTCGGAGACCCTGCCTCAGTGAATATGGTCCCGGGAGAACAAAAGAAAATGATTTCTAACATCAAATTCAGCCTCCACATGCACATGAATGGACCACAGAAGAGCTCGTAAAGGGGTGATTGTAAAACCAAGCAGGCTATATTGGAATTTTCCCGAAGTCTCCAGTTTCTCTCATCTCACTATGCTGACCAGAACAAAGGAGGGCTCCTTAATAAAACACCGATTAAGAAGCTCTAGGCTGCCCTCTGGTGGCCGCTTGAGGAACACACACACAGGAGAAATTTAGGGCTCTGCCCAGCACTGCGTCCTTAAAGAACTCTGGTCTGGGTAGGGGTAAAGGTCTGCAACCCCAACGCTCTCGAGGTGGAGTCAGGAAGGTCAAAAGTTCAAGGTCATCATATAGCAAGTTCAAGTCCAACCTGGGCTATGTGAGACCGAGTCTCAAAATACAAAATAAAAAGCAAGGTTGACTGATGCCTACAGTCCTAACACTCAGAAGGCTGAAGCAGGAAGATTGGTCACAAGTTCAAAACCAGCCTGAGTTACAAACTAAGAGCCTGCCCAAATGCAAATAAAACCTTAATCCAGGTGTTGTGGTGACACACCTTTAATCCCAGCACTCGGGAGACGGAGGCAGGTGGATCTCAGAGTTTGAGGCCAGCCTGGTCTACGTAAGTTCCAGGGTAACCAGAGTTACACAGTAAGATCCTGTCTCAAAATAAAACAAACACATAAATAGCCGGGTCTGGTGGTGCACAATGGCAGACTCTAGACCCAGATACTCGGGGGCTGAGTGAGGCTGGAGTGTCTTTGATCCTGGGACTCTGAGACCTCCCTGAACAACAGAAAGCAACCATCCCTTAACCATTTACAAAGAAGTCTGAAGTGTGCCTTGGTGGCAGAGTACTTGTTTGCCTAGCACACATGAAGTTCTGGTTCAATGCCAGGACAGTAGTGCAACCCCAGCACTCAGGAGCTGAAGACAGGAGGATCAGACATTCAAAGTCATCCTGAGCTACATAGGAAATTCAGAGACAGCCTGGGCCAGATAAGACTGTGTCTCAAATAGTAATTAATCACCGTAAGCATCCTAGTGGGTGAGACTTCCGTGTACGGCAGGACTCCTGAGAACCATCCCAAGCATTAAAAAAGAAAGGAAAAGACGATATCAGTGAGAGAGGCTGAGGTCAAGGCAAAGCAAGTTGTCAGTCAGGATTCGAAGACAGCATGGGCAGATGCCCTAACTTAACTGGAATATGTTGTATTGCCACCACGACTGACGTGTTTATTTTTTTTTTTTCTCTAGACACAGAGTGCCTTGAGGGCAGGGAGGACAGACACTGCTTCCTGGGTCTGTCACCACACCCGCACCCCTCATGGCAGCAGCTCAATAAATGCTGAATAGGTGGAAACAAGAACAGATGATTGGTTAGAAGTTCCCTGCCTGAGATCTTCGAAGCAAGATGACAACCATCTCTCCTTACTGTCCTGCCCGGGGAGGCTGCACTGTCACTTCCTGCTGTGTTCGGCTTCTATAATTAGATTATCCCATGAAACTAGCAGGTCTCTTCTATCGTGGGGCAAAGCATTTATGGACCGCCAGTCACGACGCTGTTGCTATTGTTAAGTAAATCTGCTATTTTGTTTCATCATTTAATTCCATGACTCCTTGTTGACACAAGAATGCCATGTCCCTTCTGCATGCACTCTCTGGTGACAAGGTACACAGGGAGGAAGTCACATCGACCGTCACAATGGCGCTCCCTGTGCTAAGGATTCCTCACCGCCCAGTCCCACACAATTTCCTCCCAGCTAGTAAAACACATGCCATGTGGTCAAAGCAAATACGGTCTATTAATAGGAACTGATACCCCCAGTTATCGTCTTCTTCCTCCCACTCACCCACCTGCTGCCTCCAACGGAGACCGGGTTGGAGCCTGGCAGCCCTGAACTGCCCCGTCCACACTGGCATGTCTCAGGCAGGCGAGTTCCCTCTCATTGCTCAGTGTAGACATCTTGTCCTCTCCTCCACCTTCTTCCCTTCCCCCCTTCCCTCCCTCCCTTTCGCTTTTCCTCCCTTCCTCTTCCTCAAAACAAGCTCTCACTACACTGCCCAGGCTGGTCTCAAACCTTCTGTCCCGCTCCCTCAGACTCCAAGCAGCTACAGCTACTGGCGCGCAGCACCTGCACCTGGCTTCAGCACAGTATCCGAACCTTTGAAACAGAGCTAAGAACCTGCTTCGTTGAACAACTCTCTTGGCTAAGTAATATGGAACACAGAGAGAATACGGAACCAGACAAGCCCCAGTCCCCAACTCAGGACGCCCACGCTTGGTAGAAAAAGACACAGCAAACAGCATACCACAGAATCAAACGTGGATCGTGACGTCAAGAGCCCTTGCTGGGCCACGCCAGGGACCATAGAACTGTTTCATTCCTTCAATTCCCTCCCTTGTGAGACGTTGGCGTCGTTATCGCCCCTCCTCGCAAGTAGGCTGAGAATGTTCCTCTGTTAAAAAAAAAATTTTTTTTTCCAGAATAACAATACCAACAAACCAGAGCTCCCAAGGACTAAACCACCACCCAAAGACTACACACCATGGACAGACCCATGGCTCCAGCTGCATACACAGCAGAGGCTGGCCTTGTTGGGCACCAATGGGAGGAGAAGCCCTTGGTCCTGCCAAGGCTGGACCCCCCAGTGTAGGGGAATGTCAGGGTGTGGAGGTGGGAAGTCGGGGGTGGTTGGGAAGGGGATCACCCTCTTACAAGAAGGGGGAATGGGGACGGGATAGGGGGTTTATGGACAGGAAACCGGGAAAGGGAATAACACTTGAAATGTAAATAAAAAATATCCAATAAAAACAAAAGTTCAACACTAAAGAAAAAGAGAAAAAATTTACATAACACAGTTTAGTCAACTGTGAACATTGATTAAATATTTGACAAGAGAACTACATATGTGCTTAATAAATCATTATGGTTTTTTTGTAAAAACCAAAAAAAAAAAAAAATCTCTAGAGCTGGAGAGATGGCTCAGTAGTTAGGAGCACTGGCTATTCTTTCAGAGGTCCTGAGTTCAATTCCCAGCCACCACCATGTGGTGGGTCACACCATCTATAATGGGATCTGATGCCCTCTTCTGGTGTGTCTGAAGACAGCGACAGTGTACTCATATACATTAAGCAAATTGGCAGGGAAGGTTGACATGTTACAATCTCAGTACTTGTTTAAAAAAAAAAAAAAAAAAAAAAGAGTTCCAGGCCAGCCTAGGCTACATGAGCCCTCTTTTTTGTGTTTGTTTGTTTGTTTGTTTGTTTGTTGTTTTTAAAGGTGAGGGAGGAGGCTAGGAATGTAATCCAGAAGTTGGGCTAGATCTCCAGCGTATAAACTGGTCAGGGTGGTAACCATCCGTAATCTTACTGCTCAGGCAATGGAAGAAGAAGACTCAGAAATCCAAGGCCCAGGTTAGTCACACAAGGAGTTCATGGCTAACCTGGACATAACACCCTGTCTCAAAAAGGGAGAAAAGGTAGGGATGTATATGCTGATATGTGTCTTTAGCTCCAGCCCTTGGGAAAAAAGGCATGTGGAGCTCTGCGAATTTGAGGCCAGCCTGGTCTACAGAGCTATTTCAGGCTAGCCAGGGCTATGTAAAAAGAACTTGTCTCAAAAGTAAAATAATAAAAAACATTTTTTTCAAGAGAGAATGAATAAACAGGCAAAGTGAAGTAAGGAGGGGTGGGGCAACAAGGGGCCTTGAACCTGGTACCAAGGCCTTCCCTAACAGCCTACCCAACAGTATCTGTCTCTTGTCCAGGTTGCAAAGTCTTCCCAGCCACCTCTTACTGTCCGTTAGTGAATTAATCTATTTATAAGATATGAATTAAGGGACTGGAGAAATGGCCCCTTTCTTCCAGAGAAGCTGGGTTTGATTCCCAGCAAGCACCCACATGGTGGCTCACTTCAGTTCGAGGGATCTTGTGCCTTTTTATTTTTACCATCGGGGGTACCAGGTATGTTCAGGGAATGCATGATATGTTTTGTAATGCAGTGGCATGATGTGGTGAGAGAGGGTGTCTCGGCGAGCACATGCTGAGGCATCCCCACCCCTGACCCCTGAGGTACCAACCGTACAATGGGTCCAATATAAAATGAAGTTTCTCTTTGGGCATGAGAAGGGGTGTTGAGAAGGGAGTAGAGGCAGAGAAAGAGAGGGGATAGAGAGAGGGGGGAGAGAGAAGAAGTGGCTAGGCAGGAACACATGGGCGGGGAGAGAGAGAGACAGAGAGAAACAGAGAGACATGGAGAGACAGAGAGAGAGACAGAAAGAGAGAGAGAGGGAGAGAGGGAGAAGACGAGACAGAAAGGGGGACAGAGAAAGATGACAGATAGACACACAGAGAGAGAAAGAAGCCAGAAAGAGAGAAAGGCCAGAGAGAGAGAAAGAGGTAAGAAAAAGAGAGAGGGAGAGATAAAAATAGAGAAAGAGAGAGAGAGAGAGAAGAGAGGGGGGAGAGAGAGGCCAGAAAGAAAGGCCAGAGAGAGAGAGAGAGAAAGAGGTCAGAGAGAGAGAGAAAGGCAAAGACAGAGAGAGAGAGAGAGAGAGAGAACAGAAGGGAGAGAGAGAGGCCAGAAAAAGAGAAAGGCCAGAGAAAGAGAGAAAGGAATCAGAAAGAGAGAGAAAGAAAAGGGGGTAGTGGTGGGGGACCACAAACAGTTCTTTTACAGCAGTAAGGCTCCTGTTGCCAGGTAGCCGTTGAGTGGAGCCTAGAAGAAATGCTTGCAGACAAAATATTCATACACATAAAATACATCTAAAAAAACAAACAAACTCCCTGGGTTCGGTCCCCAGCTCTGAAAACAAACAAACAAACAAACAAACAAAAACAACAACAAAAAAAAAAACACCCATGCATGCATTAAGGGTGCCAGACAGCTCAGGGACTGGGTTGTATGTGAGGTGCGCCCAAATGGGTAGGGACAAGCAAATGTATCAGCTAAAATTAGAGTTGTTGGTACAGAATCAGCCAGAGTCCCATAGCTGTCTCCTGAAGGACCTTCATGAGTCACTTTCCTCCCCTAGGCTCCTATCTCTCCCCAAGATGGTGACTCCTGAGCCCTGCCGGGATGGCAGCTGCTGTCAGGTGAGGACACAGAGCATGGAGGAGCTTCTTTGCCTCACTTTGCATGCTTGAGGCTCTGGGTTGTACTTTGGGGACCCTCCTAGTCCAGCCCTCCCTTGCTCCAGGTCCCATGGTGACTTCCTGCTGTGACTGTCCCCATTCACCTCCCTGTGACTCCTCTGAACTCAGGCGTTCCCAGAGTGGAGCTTACATAGCTATTTAGTCTTAGGCACCCTTACTCACTGTAGGTTACTTAACACGGAATGCAAATCCTGTCTCTCCTGGCTTCAAGTTCCGGCCTGTGGAGTCAGGTTTTTAACCTTGGTTTTTGTTTCGTTTCTCGAGACATTGTTTCTGTTCGCAGCCCTGGCGGTTCTGAAACTCGCTCTGTAGACCAGACTGGCCTCAGACACAGAGATCCACCTGCCTCTGCCTCCTGAGTGCTGGGATGAAAGCCCTGAGCTAGCACTGCTGGGTCAGTTTGCTTTCTTACTCAACCCAGAACCACCTGTCCGGTAGTGGCAAAGACCCTTCCCCATCACGCCATTAGTGGAGAAAATGCCTCACAGACTCTTCCTACACGGTACTCTGCTGGGAACATTTGATAGCTTGTATCAAGTTGCCAAAACCAAAACACTTAATTGAAACTCTATGGGTAATATTTTTTTTTTTGAACAGAGATATCATGTAGACTAATATTGTCTTGAATTAACCCTTGATCCTCTTGCGTCGGCTTCCCATGTGTTGAGATTCTAGATGTGAGTCTACACTCTGTTTAGAGGTGTAAAAATTAAATTTTAATGCCATGATTTTCAACTTCTTTTAGATTTTCTTCAGCCCCATCCCTGGTCAGCTACTGGATTGACACCAGATCACAGGGACTGTATGGACTCCTGCCTTCTGAACGTCACTGCTCCCTGAACAAACTTGAGGAACCTGTAACCCCAACACACTCGGGAGACTGAAGCAGGCTATCCTAGTTAGGGTTTCTATGGCCAAGATGAAACACCATGACCAAAAGTAAATTGGGGAGGAAAGGGTTTATCAGGCTTACACTTCTGCATCATAATCTATCATCGAGGGAAGTCAGGGCAGGAACTCAAGTGGGGCAGGAACCCGGAGGCAGGAGCTGACGTGGATACCATGAAGGGGGTACTGCTTACTGGCTTGCTCATCATGGCTTGCTCAGCCTGCTTTCTTGTAGAATCCAGGATCGTCAGTCAGCCCAGGGATGGCATCACCTGTAGTGGGCGGGGTCCTCTCCATCAATCACTAATTGAGAAAATGCCTACAGCTGGAGCTCATGGAGACATTTTCTCCTTTGTTGTTCGTTCCCTCCTTTTAGACAACTCTACACTGAGTCAAGCTGACATAAACTACCCAGCACACAGACAGACCTCTAACTGGAGGCTGGACCAGGTGTAGTGGCTCAAACCCGTACCTTCTTTAATCCCAGTACTTGGGAGGCAGAGGCAGGCAGAGCTATGTAAATTTAATGGACAGAAATCCTGTCTATTTAGCAAGTTCCAGGACACCAAGGCTACATGATAGACTCTGTCTCAAAAACAAAACAACAGGGGTTGGGGATTTAGCTCAGTGGTAGATTGCTTGCCTAGCAAGCGCAAGGCCCTGGGTTCAGTCCCCAGCTCCGAAAAAAAAAAAAACCAAAAACAAAAAAAAACAAAAAATAACCCCAAAACAACAAAGAAGTCACAGAACCCCTTTAGAGACAAGAAGATAAGATATAAATCCAGTGAGAGCTTCCTTTTCTGTCCTGAGTTCAATTCCAGAACCACATGGTGGCTCAAACCTCCATTCCCTTCAGGTGTGTCTAAAAGATGCTAAATGTGTACAATTTTAAAATTTTTAAAAAAAAAAAAGAAGATAAGATATAAATCCTGAGACTTCCTTTTCTGTCTGTAAAGAAATGCGTGCAAGCCTTTCAAATTTTACTTTTCTATGTATGAGTGTCTTGCCTGCCTGCCTGCGTACCATATGCATGCATTACCCATGGAGAACAGAAGAGGGCGCCAGATCCCCCGGACCTAGATTTACAGGCAGTTGTGAGCCACTGTGTAGGTGCTGGGAATAGACCCTGATCCCTGCACACATACCCAGTGCTCTTAATCACGGAGCCATCTCCCTGCCTGCAAGCCTTTTAGCAAGTATGAAATTACTTGCTTTACTTTTTTTTCTTTAGCTTCCCTCTTTTCTACTCCCCAGAATTTCACCCTGGTGAAATAGATATTTTTTTCATTACTTCTTTTTTTCGGAGCTGGGGACCGAACCCAGGGCCTTGCGCTTGCTAGGCAAGCGCTCTACCACTGAGCTAAATCCCCAACCCCACTTATTTTTTTCTTAATTCTCTCATACAATATGGTTTCCTCTCCACTTCTCCCAGCACCCTCCGCCCCCAAATCAGGAAAGGGCGGGCCTCCCAGGATATGAACCAAACACTGCATAGCATGACACACTAAAACTAAGCACAAACCCTCAGATCAAGGCTGGGCAAGGCAACCCAGTAGGAAAAAAGGATCCCAGGAGCCTGAAGAAGGATCAGAGGCAGACCTACCCCCACTGTTAGGAGTCCCACAAAAACATGAAGCTAAACAGCCACAACGTTATGTGCAGAGAGCCTCACGGCAGACTCACGCAGCTCAGAGAGGCAGACTCCACGCAGCTCAGAGGCCTCCAGACTCAGCTCAGAGAGCCTCGGCAGACTCACGCCAAGCTCAGAGAGCCTCCCACGGCAGACTCACGCAGCTCAGAGAGCCTCGGCAGACTCCACGCAAGCTCAGAGAGCCTCACGGCAGACTCACGCAAGCTCAGAGGTTGCTACTGCAGTCCCTGTGAGCCCCTACGAGCCCTGCTTAGTTGAGTCTGTGAGCCACGTTCCCTTGGAATCCTCTGGCTCCCACGGTTTTCCTCCATTCCTTCTGCAGGGTTTCCTGAGCTCTGAAGGGAGGGACCCAGGGAGGTCCCCAACTTGGGTCCTTTCTCCATCTAATGTTTGGCTATGGGTCTCTGAACCTGTTCTCACCAGCAGCTGCCAGGATCTCTCGCTGTAGTTTGGATTTGGGTAGCTACAAGTCTATTTCCATGTAGTTTGGATTGGCGCCAATCTATTTTCACTGTATTTCTTTTTTAAAAATTTATATATATGTATATATATACATATATATATATATTTACACACACACACATATATATATATGGTATTTTGTCTGCATATACACCTGCACACCAGTAGGTGGCATCAGACGCTTGTGAGCTGTCATATGGTGGCTGAGAATTGAACTCAGCACCTTCCAAAGAGCAGTGAGTGCTCTTACCCACTGAGCTATCTCTCCAGCCCCTTCTTTGTATTTCTTTCTTGTATTTTTTTTTTCTTGCTACTGTATATATCTGAGGGTCTCATGGATCTTGGGCCATCTTCCAAATTGTTATATGGCTGTGGCCTGAACTGGGGGCTTTGCGAATGCTAGGGAGCTCTCTACCAATTGAGCCATTCCCTTTTTTTTATGTTGAGCTAGGGTTTCACGTATTCCAGGTGGCATCGAACTTGATGCACCGTCCAAGACGCACTTGGACCGCTGAACCCTCTGTCTCCACTTCCCAAGTGCCAGGATTACAGATGTGCGCCACCATGGCCGGCTCATGAGGCTCACATCGAATAATCATTCTGCACCGAGTTTATAGTACAACTATCATAAGACACAAATATTAAAGTTAAAAGGACTAATTAGGAGTTGGGGATTTAGCTCAGTGGTAGAGCGCTTGCCTAGCAAGCGCAAGACCCTGGGTTCGGTCCCCAGCTCCGAAAAAAAAAGAAAGACTAATTAGACACGAAAAACAAACTTTCATCGAAAGTGCATCTTTAGAGGCTGGGAAGAGACAGGTATGGTGATGCGTTCTTAATTCCCGCACTGGGGAGACAGAGGAAAAGGTGGATCTCCATGTGGTGTTGGGGGCCTGCCTGGTCTACATAGTGAGAGTTGGGACAACCAGAACTTGTATGAACACACACACGTGGCTGGGAGATTGAGTTCCCGATAGCCAGAGAAATCCTGTCGCAGAGAAACCCTGTCTCTAAAACAAAACAAACTGCTCATACACCCTACGGGTTTGCATGTACCACCGAGGGCACACAAGCCACAGCCATTAGAGAGTGGCAGGGACTTTGCGGCAAGCTTTCTTTTTCTTCACAGGGCGTCCAGGAGATCAGGACTGTGGCTCTGCATACCCTTGTGATGTGAAACTACATACTCAGCCCTCCTCCCTGCACAGGGACAAGGCAGGAACCACATACCATTCCTAGATCTCCGCAGGCGGAGGACTGAGAAGAATGCAGCTGAACATTTAAAAACCTAAGCAATGGTAAAGAAGCAACCTAGGTTCGGAAGAAAACGCGGCTTTTATTTTTCCACTGGAAGCACCATCCTGGGCCACTGTCAGTTCCCAGCTAAGGACACCAGGTGGCAGCAGTGAGCACAGAGGCTCTCCCTGGTAGTCCAGGTCTAGCCGAGCGAGAACAGGTTGAGTGAGGTAGGAGTGTGCTTTCTGCTGATCGAGAGAAGCAGAGGGACAACGTGGGGGTTGAACACGGACCCCACACAAGGTGGAGGGAGGGTGGTGCAGAGCATGGACGCTTCCAACACAGAACACAATCCAACCAGAGACTGAGGAAGGGAACGGAGTTATTAGGGAAAATTGAGATTCTAAGGGGGCAGACGAAGAAAGAGGTAGGCTTGGGTGTGCTCTGAGGAGGCTCAAGTTCTCTGGGGTACCCTATCTATACTCTTCCCGGGGTGGGTCAAGGTCTGGCTCCTCCTGAGATTCACTGTCCATCTCAGGGGCAGGAGGCCAGGGATTTTCTGGGGGCTGGGTCCCTGCTGGCCAGGGGTCATCGGGCAGAGGGGGTTTAGGGGGATCAGTGCTCGGGGGCTTAGGGGGCCAGGCACCACTGTCAGGAAGATCTCTCCAGGGACGGTTGGAGCCTGGAGGAGGAGGCTCATCAAACAGAGGAGGTGCCCCTGGCCAGGGATCACCAGGGATTGGGGGTCCCAGAGGCAATGGTGGGGAGTTCTCCTCTTCTTGGGTATCTGTGGATTTGGGAGAGGGGTCGTCACTGCCTGAGATGCCTGTAGAGGAGGAAGGAGAACGGTAAGAGATAAAGTCACAAAGCACTTCCCACCCAGCTTCAGACCCAAAGGTTGAGCCTCACTTAGACCAGCACATCCTGAACCCCAAAACAGACTTCGGAGTGACCCCAAAGTGTTCTCCATACGTTTCCCGAACACTGAGGCCAGCTTCACGGTATGAAAGCCCTGGGCTCATCGGGACCACCCACAGGATCATGCCTCCAAATGCTTCTGTTCAACCGTGGTTAGGATACCCCACTGGAACCGCTCCCCGGGTGGTCTACTCCGGAAGTGGTCTTGGCCCCACCTGTCCCTCAGGCCCCATCTCTGTAATAACCAGCCCTCAACACAGACCCCAGTCCCGTTGACTCCACACACCCGGTGTCTCCACCTGACCCAGCAACATATTCAGAATCAAGGTGCCCCTGAGCTGCTCCACTAAGGACACTCCGAGAATCCCTTTCAGTCTGCGATCCATTTACTCCTTCCCTCCTGGGGGGGGGGGTCCCCCTCCCTAAGGGCGAGTCCTCTTGGCCATCCCCATCACCCCAGCGGTGCTCCCGGCCTCTTCCAACGACTCACCTCCTGCAAATAGGCAAAGGACCAGCAGGCCGAGCAGCTTCCAATTGAGCATCATGGCTGTGTCCTGGCCCCCAAGGCGGGGCGCTCCGAGTCTAGGTGCTTGAGAACCCAAGAGGCTTTATAGCAGAGGAGGGAGAGGAGGTGGCTAGTCTGTGGGGAGGGGCCAGCCCAGCGCCCTGAGGAATCCCTATCAGAGCCTAACTGGTCAAACCCGTTTACAAAAAACCTGCCAGTAAGTATCCCTCTTTTCAGTCCCCCAGCCCCCCAGCCCCACCCGGGCCCCCGCACCCCCCTGGCAGCAGGGTCTCCCTATCAGTAACCCAGACCCCAGGAGGCTCCACCTCGTTTTCACACCTCCTCCGTCCACACCCTGCAGGAATCGGGACCCACCTGTCATCTTCATAATCACAGGGAAGGCCGCCTTTCATCCGTGATAGTTATTGGAAGCCACAAAATGGGGGCAAACCCCGCGTGGGGAAGCTTGGTAATTACAGGCAGAGGCGGGACGCCTGGGCCAGATAGTGCCCTCTACACTGGCATCTCGGTCTCAGAGCCACCCCCCCTCCCCCAACTCTGGACTACGCAGGCTGCTCTCTGGCGTGTCTCCTCAGTCACGGGGACTTCCCAGGCAGTGACATCTAAGGAATTCCATGGGGAGCCACCTGGGTGACGGGAAGCCAGGATATCCTGGTTCCTGACCCCATGCAGAGGTGACTACATCAACACCAAAGTCTCTGGAAGAGCTTCCCCCTTGTAACCCCAGAAATCGTCCTTCCTCAGGATGGCCCTGAGCACCAGGGCTCTGGGACACGCACATCCCTTCCCCACCACCACCACCACCACCAAGAGAGATTCCTTAAGGATTGAAAGGGTCTGAACTGGGCTGGAGATAGCTCATTAAGAGCACCACACTGCTCTTCCAGAGGTCCCCCCTGAGTTCAATTCCCAGGAACCCTGGTGGCTGTTTCTGGGATCCGATGCCCTCTTCTGGTGGCTGATCTGAAGACAGCTACAGTCTCCACTTATATATAATAAATAAATAAATCTTCCTAAAAAAAATGTGTATTTAAAAAAAAAAAAAAAAAAAAGGGAGGGAAATTTCCATTCACCACACATCGGTCCCCACCTGGTCTGTTTGGGATTCTGCCTGGAAAAGGCAGAAATCTGAATTATAAATTTTCCCCTGACCTAAACATGTACACTATGACCCCTCCATAAGCCAAACCCCGTAAACACACCCACACACACACACACACACACACATTTTTTTTTTACAAATTGTAAATGAGTGTTTTACAGACAAGTGATGCACGGGGAGGTCAGAAGGCACTGAATCCACCAGAACTGGAGTTACAGTGGTCGGCCTCTGCGTAGTTGCTAAGAATTTATCTAGGATTTCTGGAAGAGCAGCCAGAGAGCTCTTAGGCCCACTTAGCCGGCTCCCCAGCCCACCCCAAAGCCCTTCTGGAATTCTGCCTAGAACTCCCTGCCCTGCCCCTGCCAGTTCCTCTTGGTATCCCCCCCATCACAGTGGCCCTGGGCTAGGACAGCATCTGCTGAGACTCCTCTTGAATGTTGAATGTTTAGTATCTTACTCCAGGCATTCAACACCCAAAGAAAGTAACTTTTACAGTAAGGGAGGACAAAGGAAACTTGGTCTGGGTAGCAATAGCTCAGGCCTTTAATCCCAGCACTGGTGTGGTGTGGTAATCCCAGTGTGTGTGTGTGTGTGTGTGTGGTGTGTGTGTGGTGTGTGTGTGGTGTGTGTGTGTGTGTGTGTGTGTGTGGTGTGTGTGTGTGTGTGTGTGTGTGGTGTGTGTGTGTGTGTGTGTATGTGTGTGTGGTGTATGCCTGTGTGTGTGTGTGTGTGTGTGTGTGTGTGTGTGTGTGTGTGTGTGTGTGTGTGTGTGTGTGTGTGTGTGGTGTGTGTGTGTATGTGTGTGTATGTGTGGTGTGTATGTGTGTGGTGTGTGTGTGTGTGTGTGTGTGTGTGTGTGTGTGTGTGTGTGTGTGTGTGTGTGTGTGTATGGAGTGTGTGTGTGTGTGTGTGTGTGTGTGTGTGTGTGTGTGTGTGTGTGTGGGGGAGAGGGTTGGGGGCACAATACAGTAGCAGGCAGATCTCTGAGTTTGAGGTCAGCCAGATTTAAGGAGTGAATTCTTGATAGCCAGAGCTAAACAGAGACCCTGTCCTAAAAAAAGAAAGGAAGGGAGGAAGGGAGGGAGGGAGGGACAGAGGGGGAGAGAGAGAGAGAGAGAGAGAGAGAGAGAGAGAGAGAACACACAGACTTGGGAAGCAGAGGTAGGTGGGTCTCTGAGTTCAAGGCTAGCCTGGTCTACAGAAATAAGCTCTAGGACAGCCAGGGCTGTCTTAAAAGTCAAAACAAAAAACCAAACTAACAAAACCACCACCAACAACAAAATCTGGGAGATTCTCAGAACACTTCCAGAGCAGTTAGGAAAGGTTTGGAGAAAGGTACCCTCAGAGGAAGGGCAGGGTTAGGAGGATAATCGTCTCACAGCCCCCCACCCCCACCCCCCAGGGGCTGGCTCCAGGGGAATCCCAGTCTCCCAGACATCTCCAGGAAAGGACTTCATTCCAGCCATCTTTATTCAGTACAGAGTTTGAACTTGGTGGAAGCTGGGGTCCCAAGGCTTGCTGGGGAGCAGGGCCAGGCTGGCCCCACCCCATGTCCACCCATCCAACCCTCCTGGGGGATCCAGCTCCAGGCTAGCTTCACTCCTCCTCCTGACAGCTCCGGCCCAGCAATGGATTGGAAGGAGGGCTCTTGGTGTTCTGGTTATCTTCCAGACAAATAGCGTCGTCTCTGGAGATGGCCTCGCTCAGGCCTTGCAGGTTATCAAGCAGGACAGTCAGGGAGCCTGACAGAGGAGACATTGCAGAATGGACACGGGGGTGAGAGCAGGCTGCACAGGCTGGGAGGCCCTGAGGGAGGATCCTGGGCACACAGCAGCACAGATAAAAGGCCAAGGGCCTCTGGGGCTCGGGCCTGAAATACCGAGTGCCCTTCAGTGTGTTCTACCTTTCATAGACTCCTTGCACGGTGAAGCTGCTGCAGACTCAGGGGACTCTACAGGCTGGGAGCTGCACTTCTTACTCACTCCCGAGGGAAGCACTGCTAACAGGCGCTGCTGCTTGTAACGGGAGAGGAGACCCTCTTGCTTCAAGGTGGCCTGGGAAGGAGAGGGTCAGCCACACTGCACTGGCCCAGGCCAGGCCACCCACCCCTCCACACCTTTACTCAACCACCAGCTCCCGTGACCAGCTCCCTGCTGTCCCCTACCAGCATGAGGTTCTTGTCCCTCTCCAGCTCCTGCACTCGCCGCGTCAGCCGCTGCCCTTCTTCCTTCCGGGCCTCGTCCTGCAGGCGCCTGAGCTCCTGATTCCGCTCCTTTTCCAGAGTGGCTTTGTGTTGGATCTGGCGCAAGGAAACCACTAAGGAGATGGGAGTGGGTTAGCCCAGAGCCCCAGAATGAGACTTGAGCTCTCAACTCTCTCGGGGACTCTTCCACACCATGGGTGGGCTGATGTCATGGGGTCCTCATCCCTGATGCCAGTTCCTTAGGCAAGGCCTGGACAGGGGCCGGAGTCACACTCATGTGATCTGTGTTGCTGCTGTCTTGAGACAGGTTCTGCTATGTGGCCCAGGCTGGTCCTAAACTATTGAGACAGGTTCCGCTATGTGGCCCAGGCTGGCCCTAAACTATTGAGACAGGTTCTGCTATGTGGCCCAGGCTGGCCCTAAACTATTGAGACAGGTTCCGCTATGTGGCCCAGGCTGGCCCTAAACTATTGAGACAGGTTCCGCTATGTGGTCCAGGCTGGCCCTAAACTATTGAGACAGGTTCCGCTATGTGGTCCAGGCTGGCCCTAACCTACTCTGCCCCTTACTTTCAAAGGCTGGGCTGGGGTGACAGGCCAGTGCCGCCATGTGTGGCTAGGGCTCGTGTTCTTACGACGCATGATTAGAGAATTTTCTATCTGTGAGGCGTGCAGCTAAACCATCTTGTCTGCTGCAACCTACATGACTCAAATGTCCACACGTGTAAGCACGGGACATAGGCAAGCGAGCAGGGTGTTAACTGTGTCTCCACTCAGGGAAGACACGAACATCCATCCTGTCCCTCTAACTCGTCCAAGTGTTAGGTCTCTAGTGAGGGCAGCTGCCAGAAGTGACGCCACAACAGTGGTGCCCGTTGAGGGGCAGTGACGCAGGCCCGGAACCAAAGCTGTTCCTGAGCTGGTGCTGGCTGCGGTGTGTTCACTGCGTAAGAATTCACTATGTCAGTCCTACGGTACGTCACTACATACACGTGTCAACAAAAGCTTGAAAAAAGCCTGGGGTGAGATGGGATTGGCAGCCCTGTGTCCCATGCTGCCTTCCCCCCCCACATCTCACCAGCCTTGGCCTGCTCCCTCCGGGCCTCGTTCAGCCTCCTCTTTGTGTCTGAGAGCTGTTCCCGAAGCCGACTTTCCACCTCCGCCACCTTCTCTTGCAGAGCTGCAGTTGAGGGCATGAGGCAGTGTCAGGGGGAGCTGCCCGTCCTGCAGGGTGGCACACACTGCCGCGCCCCCACACCTTGCCCGTAGATCTCCTGCTGCTGGGTCAGCTCCTGACGGAGGCTGGCAGCTTCCTCTGTGCTCTCCTGCTGGCCTTGACGGGCTGCCTCCAGCTGCTGCCCAACGCTAGCCAGGGATTCCTGGGCACGCTGCAGCTCCTGCTCCAACTGCTGGGCTACTTCGGTCAGGTGCCGGTGCTCTGCCTCCCCTGAAAGGGAACTATGGTCACGCAAGACCTCTGCTGGCACCAGAGCCTCAGCTGATTGAGTCTCCTCCAGCCCAGCTCAGGCAGGCAGGCAGGCAGGCACACAGAGCAGGCAGGCAGGCAGGCAGGCAGGCAGGGCAGGGCACGGCAGGCAGGCAGGCAGGGCAGACAGGCAGGGCGGGCAGGGCGCGGCAGGGCAGGGCAGGGCAGGCGGGCAGGCAGGCAGGGCAGACAGGCAGGCAGGCAGGCAGGGCGGACAGGGCAGGGGCAGGGGGGGCAGGCAGGCAGGCAGGCAGGGCAGACAGGCAGGCAGGCAGGCAGGCAGGGCAGGCAGGCACCCAGGCAGGGCAGGCAGGCAGGCGTGCAGGCAGGCAGGGCAGGCAGGCAGGCACACAGGACAGGCAGGCAGGGGCGGCAGGGCAGGCAGGCAGGCAGGCAGGCAGGCAGGCAGGCAGGCAGGCAGGCAGGGCAGACAGGCAGGCAGACAGGCAGGGCAGGGCAGGGCAGGGCAGGCAGGCAGGCAGGCAGGCAGGCAGGCAGGCAGGGCGGGCAGGGCAGGCAGGCAGGGCAGGCAGGCAGGCAGGGCAGGCAGGCAGGCGTGCAGGCAGGCAGGGCAGGCAGGCAGGCAGGCAGGCAGGCAGGCAGGGCAGGGCACGGCAGGCAGGCAGGCAGGGCAGGCAGGCACCCAGGCGCTCAGGAGTGCAGGCAGGCAGGCAGGTAGGCACGCAGGCAGGCGTACCTTGCTCCCGTACCCGGCCCACCTCCTGTTGGATCAGGTGGGCACTCAGCTGCAGTTCTGCATCCAAGCGGTTCCGTTCTTCCCGTAGCTGCTCCAACTCAAGGCTCAGGTCTGTGTCCGGTGGGGGTGCAGGTTCAGGTGGGGGACAGCTGGGACAGCGATGATGGAGTCAGAGAAACCTCCCCAGCAACTGCGTGACCAGTGCCTCCACCCCTCCTTGGTCCCTCTGGGTCCTAGCAGCCAACAGGTTGTCCCCAACATCCACACACACCCCTCCACCTCAATGTGCCCGAACTTCACCTCTCCAGGCGCAACTGAACAAGAGCCAACTTTCGAGCCATCAAACCTGAAGAGAAGAGAGGACAGACAGATGAGAACACGTGGACAGAGGGTGGCGGGGAGCACAGGACAGTGATAGTTACCAAGGCAACAGAGGACAAACATGGGGTTAGATCCAGAGCTAAGAGGAAGAGGGCTAGGCCAGAAGGAGGGCTAGGTCGTTCTGTGTACCTTTAATGGTGTGGACCTTACGGACAGCATAGCTGAGCCGGTTGCAGAGGCTGGGAATCCGGGCTACAGCCTGGTCCACCCTGGTCATGGTGCTCTGGAGTCTGGCCTGAGTGCTGAAGAAGATATAGGTCACTCACGGTCCTTCCTCCCCTCATCCCTTCAAGACCCGCAGGGTCTGGGGCAGAGGACACGTCTGTCCTGTCCTGGTACATGAGCGGGGAGTGTGGAGGGAGGGGGGAGGCTGTTAAGTAGCAAGCAAAGGAGAAACGGGAGCCTACAGGAGAGGCAGGACCTTGGCGAACCCTGCAGGTCAATCCAGCTCCTTAGCAAACCTAGAGGATCTAAGTGCTTAAGCTCAGTCAGAACATCTCAACTGGGGTTCGGGTGTTCAAAGCCTGGAAGGGCTTTCTGGTAGCTTTTATTGAGAACCATGTATGTGATCTAGCAGAAAGTAAAACCCCAGACACGACACCCTAACATCTTCCTGGAGGCTGGCACGTGCAGAGCTTTGAATCTGGTTCTTCTAAACTAGTCTGACTCTGTCTGTGCAAGTTTAAAAGTTTCAGCTTTCCTTTCTGGTGCCAGGGATTGAAACCAGAGATTCCTGAATGCTGGGTAAGTGTTCTGCTACTGAGCTATAGACCAGCCCAGCTGTACAATTAGGGTTGCAAAAGAAGGAAGGAGGAAGAGAGGGAGGGAGGGAGGTCTGCACACGGCTACAGTTCCCTTCCCTGACCTCCGAAGTCACAGCTCCTCCTAGCTGCCCTACTTAGCTTCAGAGCACAGAAGCCGGCATACTCCATCCTGCATCCTCCTGCCCCCCCCCCTCTCTCTCTCCCTCTCTCTCTCCCTCTCTCTCGCCTGAGGCTCTTCCGGGCTCCTCCACCTGCTGCTCTGTGACAGATACCTGTTCATTGCACTGACCACGAACTTCAGCTGCTCCTCAGCAGAGGCCGCCTGCTGCTCCTGCCTCCACCTGGCCTCCTGCGCCTGACTCAGCTCCATCTTCAGGGTCTGGTAAGGATGCAGCTTTGTGTGTGCTCTCTCTCGTACACCTCCCTCCCTGGCCCCTGGCCCACAGACCCAGCCAGGGTCTTCTTCACCCTCCTCCCTTAAGGAGCACCCTCAGACCTTGGTGCTCATCCGCTCCACCTCCACCTGTGCAGTTTTGTCTTGTAGGGCACGCTGCAAGATGGCCTGCTCCTGGCTTTGGGCGGTCACTTGCTCCTGGAGCTCTGCTACCTACAGGAGCAGAGGGAACTGAGCAGGGAAATCTAGAGCCAAAGCTATGGGGAATGCCGGTGAAGGAGATGGGGCAGGAGTCTCTGGACTGGGGCTGCAGAGATGGCTCAGTGGTTAAGAACGCTGGCTGCTCTCACAGAGTTTGAGTCCCTTTTCCCACAGGATGGCTCATAACCATCTGTAACTCCAGTTCTGGGGGAGCAAACACCTCCTGACTTCCATGGGCACATGGTACACAGACATATATGCAGGCAAAACATTCAGACACAAAACAAAATAAGCACACCTTTTCTTTCTTTCTAAGACAGGGTTTCACTATGTAGCCCTGGCTGTCCTGGAACTCACTATGTAGACCAGGCTGGCCTCAAATTCAGAGACCCTCTGCCTCTTCCTCCTACCTGCTGGAATTAAAGGAGTACACCACACCCAGCTAAATTAAGTACAAAAGAAAGAAAGAAAGGAAGGAAGGAAGGAAGGAAGAAAGAAAGAAAGAAAGAAGAAAAGAAGGAAAGAAGGAAGAAAAGAAAGGAAGGAAAGAAGAAAAGAAAAGAAGGAAGGAAGGAAGAAAAGAACGCCCGTTGTGGTATGGTGTGCTAAGACGTACCTTTAATTCCAGCATGAGGAAGGGAGAGGCAGGCAGATCACTTATTGGCCAGTCAGGTCTACAAAGTGAGTTCCAGGACAGCTACAGTACACAGAAAACTCTGTCTTGAATCTTCTTTCTGAGTCAGGCTGCCCACGCTTTGGGAAACCATCCTGATCCCTTCCCCTGACTGTGCCACGCCCTGATGGATGCTGTGGCCTGCTCAGAGAGGCCGTCCCTGACCATCCTATCCATCCACCTCAGTCTTGTCACCACCACTTCTCCGTAGCACGTGTATGACGATGTGACCCATTTTTCTGCTTCTCCGTGCGTCCTTCTAGGACTCAAGCTCCGTGAAAACGGGGACTCTTCCGCTCAGGGCTCTGTGCCCAGCGTGTGGCAACCACCCAAAGACTAACTGTCATCACTGGGAGAGACACAGCCCCTGACCTGGTCCCTCAGCTGCTTGGTGGAGTCCCTGTGCTGCAGGTCCTGGGCTTTGAGCTGCACCATGAGGGCAAACACCTTCTCCCGCCAGCCGCGCAGCAACGAGCGGCACTTCTTAGGAAACTCGGGCTCCAAGGGGTCTAGAGGATGAATCTGCACGTGGGAAAGAAGGGAATGGATCTTCTAAGGAGGCGGGAACTGGTGACCTTGTCCTTCCAGTCCTGCCGTCCACGGTGAGGCGGTTAGGGGTCTCAGTAGTATACCACCTACCTTCCCCAGAGAGGGAAGGCCTGCAGCAGGGCAGGGTTTGGAGGATGAGGGAGGGGCCTACCTTCCTGGTCAGCTCCTCTTCTTGCAGGGCGAGCATGTGTGTGAGGCTCTGTACCCGTACCTGCAGTAGCTCCACGGTGGCCTGAAGGTTAGTCCTGTCCTCCTTCAAGTGCTGGGAAAAGAACTCCATCATTCAGGTTCCCCACGCTACCCTCAGACCGAGGGTAGTCCCAAGGACAGCATGGCTTCCCTTCTAGAGGGCTATGCTCTCTCCTCCCAATCCATCCCCTGATCCCCTGGTGTCTTTCCTCCTACCTTCAAGGTGTCTAGCAGCTCCTTCTGTTCCAGCTCCCGTGCCTGGCTAGGAACCTCAGGAGGGACTTGTTCCCCCACATACTTCCTCAGATTCTCCACCAAGGTCACCTGAGCCTCCAGCTCCTCTTGGGTCTTACTAAGGTTGAAGCAGAAATGGGACAGTCCTCAGTGGAACAGCCCGGAGATGATGCCCAGCACCACGTCACCTGCTGGGGCCCCTGCTCACACCCCTGCACAGCCCACTGACCTCAGCTGATTCCTAAGCAGGTCCGCCTCCTTCTGGGCCATAGTCAGCTGCTTGGCTTCCCCTGCCCGTTTCATTTCCAGGCTGTTCAGAGACTTCTCCAAGCCCTCAGCCTTGCTGGTCAGACTGTCGAGAGCCTTCTGGTGAGCCTGTGTCAGGGAGGACAGCTGTGGAGGAGGAGGAGGAGGAGGAGGAGGAGGAGGAGGAGGAGGAGGAGGAGGAGGGAAGAGGAAGGGAGGAGGAAGAGGAGGAGGAGGAAGGAGGAGGAGGAGGGAGGGAGGAGGAGGAGGAGGAGGGGAGGAGGAGGAGGAGGAGGAAGAGGAATGCATTCAGAAAAGGCCATCCTGGGGGGGCTGGACAGGGGCTCAGCAGCTCAGACCCAAGTTCAGTTCCCAGCACCCACGACAGGCAGTTCAGAGGACCCAATGTCCTCTTCTGACCTCTGAGGCCCTCATACATGTGGTATACACTCACAGACACAACACACACTCACAAGCGAAAATAAATCTTTAGGAGATGGAGGGCCACCCACCACACTATGGGGCCTGGTCTCCCAGAGAGCCATCTGACTGATATGCTACTGTAAGCAAATGGGGGAGATCTTGGTCTCTTGTTCTCCACAGTTATGTTTCAAACAATCGTCAACTGGTGCCGGTTCACTTCCCGGTCTCTCTGTGTTCATTGCTAACAGCTAGAGTAAATGGCCCCACCTCAGGCCTGAAACTTGCCGACTATGGAGATGACTCGTCAGTAAGTGTTTGCCTCACAAGTATGAAGACCTGAGCTAGGAGCCCCAAAACTTTTGCAAAGCCGGGCAGGCCAGCACACACCTGTAATCGCCCCATTCTGTGGGATAGGAGGAGACATGGGTGGATCCCTGAAGCTCCGGGTCTGGCCTCCATGATAAAAGACCTTGTCTGGAGGCCTCCACACACGTGCCAGGCACACTCACACCCTCACCTACAGACCCACACCTGAATGTACACACACCCCTCAGTGCATGGCGGGAGCAAAATGTCTTCAACCCCGAGTGCTAGCTCCTCTTTGGCCAACCTGACATTGGAGAAGGGGAAACTCAGTTGAGGAAATGCACCCATCAGATCAGCCTATAGGCAAGCCAATGGGACATTCTTGATGGTGATTGATTGGTAAGGACCCCGCCCACGGGGAGGTGGTGCCTCCCCTAGATAGGTGGTCCTGAGTTATGCAGGAAAGCCTGCTGACCAAGCCAAAGAGGAACAAGCCAGGGAGCAGTGTCCCTCCGTGGCCTCAGCTTCCCTCAGCCGGCTGTGAGCAGGGTGAGGTGAGCCAGAAGCTTTTCCCTTCCTTCCTGAGGATGCTTTTCGTCAGCTCTTTATCAGAGCAATAGGAACCCTGAGACCTTCCAGTACTTGGGAGGCTGAGTGGGGAGTACTGTCTCAAGTTCACAGCCAGCCAGGCCTACAGATCAAGGTGCTGCCTTAACAACCCTCGGCCCACAAAGAAGCAGGCTTGCCACACCCACAACGCCTACAGCACGAGACAACACACTTCCCCAAGCTCTCCGGTGGCTCTCCCTGCACCCCTGCGCAGGCGCTGTCCCGCCCTCGGGAAGACCTCTCACCTGCCCTTGGCCTGCTGGCAGCTTTCTAAGCTCTAGCAGCCAACGGTCGGACCCTACTTCAGTGTAATGATGGGGGTGCTCTAGGAAGGGAGGGTCTTCCTCACTAGACCCCAAACCAGGCCAGGGGCAGCGGAGCAGATGGGGCTCCTGCTTCCCCCTGCAGGGCCGGCCCAGCCAGCCCTGTCAACATCACCAGTGCCAAATCTTTCTTGAAGCCCAGGTCTTTCTGGACATAAAATATAAATCTGATTGTGTTATTTCCCTGTTTCTCTCTGAAGCTCGGTGTGGCAGTGCATACCTTTGATCCTAGCACTTGGGAGGCAGAAGCAAGAGTCAAGGCTGGCCACAGCTACATAGCGAGACCCTGTCTCGACAACAACAAAAATTAAAAAAACAAAAGCCTTCTTTTCTGGTGACACGGAGGCTGAACCGGTAGCCTCGTGCAGGGCAGGGGGACACTCTACTGCAAGTTCCAGCCTCAGTTACTTAGAACCTGTCAGTGGCTTTTTGTCTTTTTTTTAAAAAAAGATTTATTTATTGATTATATATAAGCACACTGTAGCTGTCTTCAGACACACCAGAAGAGGGCATCGGATCCCATTACAGATAGTTGTGAGCCACCATGTGGTTACTGGGAATTGAACTCAGGACGTTTGGAAGAGCAGTCGGTACTCTTAACCACTGAGCCATCTCTCCAGCCCCCATTTGTCATTTTTTTTGACATACCACCAGCCAGCCCATCTCGCTCACAATGTCTGTCTGGAGCTGACTGATTCAGAGAACCTTCCTACAGGTAACTCAAAGACGCAGCCTGAGGGAAACCCAGGTTCTCCCCCAGCCCCACGGGTCTGCTGTTCCCGAGGCTCCTTGCGATTTACTGGACAGCGGGCCCTGAAACGCTTTTAAGCCACTCCCCGCTGCGTGTTCACCTGCTCTTGGTGCAGACTGTGAATCTCCTCCAGCTCCTTCTGCTTCGCCTCTTCCAGGTTCTTCCGAACCATTTCCGCTCCGGCCAAGGCGGTGCGCAGGCCCTCGGCCTCGGCTTGCCCCGCCTTCTCCGCCACTGCGAGAGCATCCAGCTCCACGGCCTGAGACTCTAACCTCATCTTCTGCTGCAGGGAGGTCTCCCGAAGGGTCCGGACCTCCTCCTCCAGCAGCCTCAACTCTTGGAGCTGCCGAGAGATCAGCTCAGCCTGCTGGCTCAGGGCACCGGAGACCCCCAGCTCCAGAGACCTTCAAAGACAGGTGGGCACGGGTGAGCTGCTGGGAGGGTGGAAGCAAGGGGCTGAAGCTGAGGCAGGAGGATCGATGCATCTACCACACCACCATCACCCATCAAGTCCCTACTAAGCGCATGAGGTCATCACTATTTGCACTCGGACGACCTAAGGGCTAGTGAGATCGGCAAGGAACACCATCTCTCCAGAGATCTACGCACAAGCAGATAGATGCGTTAAACGTCAAACGTGCACATGGGGGAAGGGGGGTACAGGTTTTGAGTGTGAAGATATCTGAATTCTAGATAAAGGCAAAGGAAGGGGTGGGGCGGAAACTAAGGGCCAAGTGATTTTTTTTTTTACATTTTTGTTTTTCAATTTGTTTGAGACAGGGTCTCATGTAGCCCAGGCTGACCCAGTACACAGCAGAGGCTGGCCCTGAACTTGAGATCCTCTGCCCCCACTCTTTGATCTGTGCACCAGGGCATGTATGCGCGCATGTGCGTATCCACATGAGAAGTATATAAACGCAACAAGGGAAAAAAATTGAAGACAACGTCGCTCCTGTTTCCTGATGGTGTCTTCTGCTTCCCTTCCTGACCTCTTGGTTGTCAGGGGTTTCCCTAAGCCTGCTTGCACTGCGTCAGCACGCTGGCTTCTGGCTTCTCCCGAGACTCTTTGCAAGTCGCAACTGGGATTATGGGCACCCACGGCTGCACCCTGCTCTTTCGGTGCGGGCTTTGGGTGAGCGCTCAGTACATCGCGCGAGGAGTCTGAGGCACTCGGTTTACAAGTGACTCAGTGTCCTGCACATCTGAACGTGCAATGTGGAGACTCCTGAGGCAGCTCTGTCCCTGAGGATGGCAGGATCCCCTTTCACTGGAGGCTAGTAATGACTTGCCCATGGTTCCTTACAATCTGTCTCCTAACATCCCCCTCTGACAGACTGATGCTCCAGGATACTGGGGGGTAAAGATACTAAGGTAAGACCTCTCATTCACACAGAGCCGTGTATCCACAGGGGCTGGAGAGACGGCTGGGGGGCTAAGAGTGCTTGATGATCTTGCAAAGAACCTGAGTTCAGTTCCCAGCCCCGACACTGTAAGGCTGATAGCTGCCTGTAACTCCCAACTACGCAGGATCCTTCCCCCTCTTTTGGCCTCCAAATATAAATGCTCACACACAGATAAATAAAGTCTTTCTTGTTGTTTGGTTTTCTTTCTAGACAAGTTTTTTGTCTATGTAGCCCTGACTGTCCTGAAACTCAGTCTCTAGACCAGGATGGGGCCTTGAACTAAGAGATCAGCCTACCTTTGACTCTCTAGTGCTGGGATTAAAGGCAGACCGTGTCGGGCTCAAAAATAAAAATCCAGGGGCTGGAGAGATGGCTCAGTGGTTAAGAGCACTGACTGCTCTTCCAGAGATCCTGAGTTCAATTCCCAGCAACTACATGGTGGCTTATGGCCATCTGTAATGGGATCTTGTGCCCTCCTCTGGTACACCGGTATGCATGTAGGCAGAACAATATATATATTACACACACATACATACATATACACATACACATATGTATATAATAAATAAATCTTTAAAACAATTTTTTTAAAAAATTAAGTCTTTTTTTAAAGATTTATTTATTTATTATATATAAGTACACTGTAGCTGTCTTCAGACACACCAGAAGAGGGCATCAGATTTCATTACAGTTGGTTGTAAGACACCATGTGGTTGCTGGGATTAGAACTCAGGACCCCAGGAAGAGCAGTCAGTGCTCTTAACCGCTGAGCCATCTCTCCAGCCCCCTAAATACAAGTCTTAAAACACATTCACAGAGCAGAGCCCGCTCCAGTTGCATATTCCTACTAAAGAACTGGGTCAATATGTCTAAGCTGCGTGTCATGTTGCTTTAAAACAGCTTCTGCACAACTTGTCCCCTCCCTTAAGACATCCACATTCCTCATTCGGTTGAGAATTTAAGTCCAGACATCTCTTTATGCTGTCCCGGACAGATGTGGTGTGCGCCAACAATGGCCTATGGAAAGCTACACAGGTCACAGAACTGGGGGCTGAAAGGAAGGCACGTTTGTATGGAAGGCCGTTAGTCAGTCTGAGGAAGAGGTGATTGACAGATCCCTACCTGCCTCTCCGCCCAAGCCCCTGCCTGTCTCCACAGAAATCCTGTCCCCACATGGTCACTGTCGACCTCTGAGTGTCTAGCCGCCTCTCTAAGACATCTTGGCCAGGCGGAGATTGGACCAAGGGAACGTTTGAAGCCCAGGTCGAGGCCATTCTTGGCAGGGTTGAGAGGGGTCGAGCTTGGAAGTGGGAGGGAGGAACCAGCCCATCAAAACCTGAGGGGTCACAAGAGTAAAAGATTGTCAGTTTCTGGGGGGCACGGGGGTGGGGTGGGGTGGGGTGGGGTCTCCTGGCCTCCTGGCCTCCTTGACTACCTTTACTGACCTGATGGTGGCAGCATCTCCCTGTTATATGAATCTTCTAGCTCTTGTCTCCAGTCACCTATGTTCCCCTGGACAACAGGAGAAACAAGGACACTCCAATTCAATTTTCAGACCACCTTCCAAAGAGAAAGCCCTATAACAACAAAGTCATAATCCTTAAGTTACTGGCAGGTCTATCCGGCCATAGGCTTCTCTTTTCCTACTTCCCTAAGAAGGCAGACCATAGCCAAACCACTTGTTTGTCCCAACCATGCTCTAACGAACCAAGGCGACAACCCTAAGGTAAATTTGCTGAGATGAAGGCTTGCTTCTACTTACAGGATTCTGGGTGTTGCCTTTACCTTCCTCCTTAAGTGTCTACGGTCCCTGCAGCTCAGGACTCTCTGAACACAGTATAGGGAACCCAGTCTCCACAGTCCTCGCCACGGAATGGTAGGCCCGTTGGGAAGCCCATCTAGGCACCATCGAGTCACGATTTCTGGGTCATTTCCTATTAAAGGGTTAGCCCAAGGCCTGGCCCCAGAAGAATGAGGCCACATGTGGGGTTAAGCGGCTTCCCTAGGATCCCCGAGGGAGGAACCCGCGCAGCCTGGAGCCCGTTGCTGGGAAGCCAGCTTCCTGCTAACTCATCTGTGCCTCTCTGTAACCGGCTTCAGTTGCACTCTATCCCCTAGGGGATTTCCATCCCCGATGAACCTCTCTTCAGAGTCCTACAGCATCTCCTTTCCCCCACTTCCGTTAATTCAAGTATTTTTTTTTCACTCGACCCCCGAAATTCCTACCCGCTTCTCTTCCTAGTCCTAAGTCCTAGTCTGAATCTTTCTCGATGGAATTATCTTGGTGGCTCTCTGTCCTGTCTCCCCCCTCTCCTCTCCCGCACACACTCCTGCCTCAACCCTATCAGGACCACCCTGAACTCTGAGGCTGTCTTGACCTCCTCATCTGTCCCTTGACCCGACTCCTGTACCCCTCTTGCCCTGTGGACCCCCCCTCCGCCCCCCTTGTACCCCCTCTCAGACTCTTTCCGCCCCCAACTGACTCTGCCCGAACGCCCCTTACCCAGCGCGAGATCCGCCCTCTTGCCACGCCCCTTACACTTATCTCCCAGTCTAGACGCCACACCCTGATCACGCATGCGCGAAGCGGGTGTGTTGGCGGGCTGCTCTACAGCACCATTTCTCCCCTACCGGAAATAGGAAGACGAAAGGTGCACGCAGGAACACCGACGCCCAAGATCTTCTCCGCGCCCTGACAGCCCCGCCCCTTCCCGGGAACCCGGGAAAACGTGCCGGCCAATCAGAAGTGGCGGAGGGCGGGAGATAGGTAACCCCTGCCCACGCACCGACCAATAAAGCAGGGGGACGCAACTCAAATGACCAATCAGAAGCAGACGGCGGGAGCAGGCTCGCGGGCGCGAAAGTCGGACCCGGGAATTCCGAAGGAGGAGTCTGCGCGGCGCGCGCGCGCGCGCGCGCTCGCCCACCCAAGCCGCGCCCTCGGGGCGGCTTCCCTGGCTGTCAAACCGCGGCGGGAGCGCGGCGCCCAGGGTGCTGAGTCTCTTTCCTCAGTTTACCCCGCGAGCGAAAAAAGGAAAGGGTGAGATCCACTTTGTTACAGAATTAGGGACCCGTCTGCACCGCCCTTTGTGGGTGACAGCGGATTCACTTTTCTCAGGGGAACTGGCCCCAAGAGCGGGGGAGGATGGAAGGGGTACCCCAGTTAGATTAGCAAGTTTGACCATAAGTTCTCAGGCTCCAGGTTACACTTAGGGCGACAGGGTCGTGTCGCACGCACGTTTGTGTAGCACGACCCTTTTCACCCCCTCTGCATGTTCCCAGCTGCGGATTAAACTAGCTTTGCCCTGCACAGATTGTCAAAGGCTCCCGGATGTTGAGCGGCCTGGGGATCCGGCTTCACTGTGTTGCCGTAGGACGTCTTCCTGGTTTTGCATCGCATCAGGACTTTGCTAGAGTTTTTTCTTAAAACCTCATCTTGACAACCTCTGCTGTGGTGCATGTCCAGGCCTTGGGCGCTCTGAATCTGCACTTCCTAAGTTGGCATCGGAGAGAACTGAACCGAAGCCCACGGTGCATGACCCAGGAGTAGAAGAGGGGAATGGACTGCTAAAGTGGGAGGAGTGGTGCACAGGGGGCACCCCCATGCTGCCCTGCTTCCAGCTGCTGCGCATAGGGGGCGGCAGGGGCGGTGATCTCTACACCTTCCACCCCCCATCCAAGTCTGGCTGCACCTATCGGTTGGGCTGCAGGGCTGACCTGTGTGATGTGGCCCTGCGGCCCCAGCAGGAGCCTGGCCTCATCTCTGGGGTCCATGCAGAACTGCATGCTGAACTCCAAGGGGACGACTGGAGGGTCAGCCTGGAGGATCACAGCAGCCAAGGTAAGCAGTGAGCAGACAGCCCCCAGGTAGGCATGAGAAAGGGGAGCCTCTGGGAACCTGCTTCGTACTTCCCAGAGTCCTGTCAGTCTCTGTCGAGTGGTCATGGTCCAGTCTTAATTGGCCAGGAGAACTATGCTTCTGTCAGCTCTTCACAGGACTAACCTGTTTGTCTGGTTTTAGCTCACACAGGACCAAGGAGGGGTGTGTTGACTTTCATCAAATTCTATGGTTCTAGTATTAAGCTCAGATCTGACTGTTTGCACCTTGCAAACAGTCACTAAGTCACTAAGGCAGTTATGAGTGTTCTAGTGACCTAGGCATTCTGTCCTAACCCAAGGCAGCCCCCCCATCCCCCAAGGCTGGGGTTTAAAATTCAGCATTCTGTCTTCAGTTCTTAGATTCCTGTTAGGTCAAACACCAGGTTTGGAGAAGCCCTATCTGATGTGTCCTGGGCATTAGTCCCCAACAGGCAAGTGAGTGCTCAGGGTGTTATAGGCTAGGTCTTATTCTGTGTTAGGTGTGAGACAAAGAGAATGACAGCCAGAGGCGACAGAAAGTATTAGTAGTGTACTCAGTGATCTCAGCACTTCAGAGCTGAGGCAGGAGGAATCATGGGTTCTGGGAAAAATAAGCTTGCTTCTTGGAGTTTAATGCCTGACCCTGTGTTCTCCTGGTGGCGGTGGTGGGGACTCGAATGGCCAGACCATCATGGTACTTCTGACTAGAAGCCTGTTCCTGTTCTTGTCAATCGTCTCCTGTCTCACCATTAACAGGGACTTTGGTCAATAATGTCCGACTCCCAAGGGGACACAGGCTGGAGTTGAGTGACGGTGACCTCCTGACCTTTGGCCCCGAAGGGCAAGCAGGAACCAGCTCCTCTGAATTCTACTTCATGTTCCAACAAGTCCGGGTCAAACCTCAGGACTTTGCCGCCATCACGGTCCCTCGGTCCAAGGGAAAAACTGGGGCCGGTTTCCAGCCCATGCTGCCCCCACAAGGGGCACCTCAGAGGCCACTCAGCACCCTCTCCTCTGCCCCCAAGGCCACACTGATTCTCAATTCCATCGGCAGCCTCAGCAAGCTGCAGCCCCAGCCTCTCACCTTCTCCCGTGGCGGTGGCCGGCCGCAGAGCCTGGCCGTTCCCACTCAGCCAGCGGAAGTGGGAGCTTCACCCGCTCCACCCACAAGAAACCGGAGGAAATCGGCTCATAAAGTGTTGGCAGAACTGGATGATGAGAGTGAGGCTTCCCCGGGGCCCTTTTCAGTCCTGATGGAGCCCAGGAAGAAGCTGCGTTTGGAGAAAACGGCTCTGATATCCAGTGGGTAAGTAGGGTCCAGCATTAACCTTGTTAGCACCTTGAACCCTAGACTCCGGAACAGCCTCCTTGTGAGGTCTCAGAAGGCAGGGGAGAGGGGTGCACAGACACAGCATGCAACTGGGCTAGCCTTCACCCACAGATGCATGATGAGCCACTATGTGCAAGGCTGGGGGCGGGGGAATAACAGTTAGGATTAGACTATAAAAACAATCTGCATGATGACTACAACATTGCGAGTCTGAGGTCCACATAATAATTAAAAAAAAAAAAATCTGGGGGGCTGGAGAGACGGCTCAGCAGTTGAGAGAACTGACTGCTCTTCCAGAGGTCCTGAATTCAAGTCCCAGCCACCACACGGCGGCTCACAACCATCTGTAATGAGATGGGATGCCCTCTACTGGTGTGTCTGAAGACAGCTACAGTGTACTCATACACATAAAATAATTAAGTCTTTTTTTTTTTTTTTTAAAGAAGCAATCTGGGAATGGAAAACAAAGATGTCTCACTAGAGTATCACTAGCATGCACCTGACTTGCCCAGGGCTGGAGTCCCAGCAGCATATATAAAAAACTGTATAGACAACCGTCTTAAAACTAGAGAGCAGGTTAACCCAGGGCTGCTTTTATTTTGTGCATGGCTGTTTTGACTGCCGAGTTGTGCATGCAGTACCAACAGAAGCCAGAAGAGGGCACCGGGTCCTCTGTAACTAGATGGGTAGTTGCTAGCCACTATGTAGGTACTAGGGTTCAAACCCAGATTCTCTCTGGAAGAACAGCTTGAGACACCCAATTCTACTTTTTTTTTTTTTTTTTAAACACAAGGAAGGGTCTCACTGTGTAGCCCAGGCTAGCCTCAAATACCTCAGGTAAATAATAGTCAGGATAGAGCATTCAGAACGGAAACACTAGTGTGTTTCCAGGAATACTCCCATAGGGGTGGGGAACCCTGTGTAGTGTCTTGCTGCTGCTATAAGTAGCCTGGGTTTTGGTGTGATGGCTGTGACATTTGGTACCATATGACCCACATTGGCTGTAGCACCCAGGGTGCCACGTTGGCACCTTGACTTTGCAGTCAGGGCACAGATGTGGCTCTCTCAGCTCAGGGTCAGACAGTGTTAGAGTGGATCTTGAGCTGGGAGATGGCTGGGCAGTTAAGTGCACTGGCTGCTCTTCCAGAGAGAGGTCCTGCGTTCAATTGGCAGCAACCACATGGTGGGGCTCACCACCATCTCTAAAAGGGATCTGATGCCTTCTTCTGGCCCGCAGATACACATGCAAACAGCACTCACTGGAAGACTAAAGAATGGCTTGTAAGGGCTGAAGCTGGCTGTGTGTGTGTGTGTGTGTGTGTGTGTGTGTGTGTGTGTGTGTGTGTGTGGGTGCAAAGCACCACTCATTCAAAAGTAACCATGGACTTTGAGAAACGTCTTTCTCCAAAGGGAATGACCACAGGGAGAGGTCCACTGCTAGAGAAGACTGACTCAAGGCTGGAGAACACTATGGCTGAAGTGACAGGAAAAAGAGCTGCAGCCTCCAAGTTAAGTAACAAGGAATAAAGCCCCGTTTCCATAAACACCAGGATCCTACAGTTAGAGCATCAATCACAGGAACCATCCCTGAAGGCATTAAGAGGGGGCGCTAAATGTCTTATTTTGCTGAGGCCAGCATACCAGGCGAGTCCCCTGTACTGAGCACCCACCCTAACCCTAATGTTCTTGAACGGCATCAGCTAACGCACCCTGGACGACCCAGAGCACAGCCCCAAGGTTTCGCTCATGCCATGGCTAGCTAATCCTGCCACCAACTAGGTATCTGTGACTGGCTCTTCGGAGCTTTGCCTTTGATTTCCAAATAAAGAATAAACTGCTTCACCTACATCGGGGCATTCACTGAGTCTCAAGTCTGCAAGATGAGGTGGCAAGATGAGGTGACGAGATGAGGTGACGAGATGAGGTGACCGTAAGTCCATCGGCTGGCAGACTTTAAATCCTCTAGGATGGCAGGCACACAATACCTTCCTCTATAGGTTGACCTCCAACCCCCAATAACCCTTAGGGCGTTTTGTAACCTCCCACGGTTTCAATGGCGCCTGTTCTGAAGACCGCCTGGGTTTGAGAATTCCATTACTGGCTTTCTCCATCCTCAGGCCCTCTAGGAACTGAAGGAAAACAAAATTTAGCTATCTACTGTGTATCCCAGACTTTATTTAAGAACTTAAGAACTTCGGACGGGTTCCTGATCAACAGCGTCACTGAACTTCATCTCTCCCCCCCTCCCCCCCAACCACCCCTGTTTGTGCTTTCAATTCCTCCCCAGTAAAAGAATCTAGGCCCCAAAGCTTCAGGTTCTCTTTGTCTACCTCCCTTCCTGCCTTGGCTCACCTCATCCCCAGGGAGGGCTGGTGCCTCAGTTTGAATGCATGGGAGAGCCCAGAGCAGTGACAGGAACAGAGGGAAAGGCCTCGCCCTCAGGAAAAGGGACCGAGTAGAGTGTGGTGAAATGGGGGCTCCCATAGCCTGGGGCACCAAAGTGGGGGCCTGGGGGCAGAGGAAAGGACACAGCCCCCCCTGGGAAAGGTTTCCCCGCGGCCTCATACTCTTCTCGTTGGGAATATTCAATGCTCGATCTTTTCCCCTTCTGGCGCCGGTTACAGAACCACACTCGAACCACCTAGGGTGGGCACAGAGATGGACGTCAGGCCCAAAGCTCAGGGACGCTGCAGTCAGAGGTGGGGAGGGGGGAAGAGAAGGAATGGGAACAGGGAGACATCCGGGTACCACGGGGAAGGATCCCGGCACTCACATCCCTCTCCAGCCCAAGCTGCTTGGCAATGCTAGTGATCTGCTGCAGGGAGGGCTTCGGGCACTGCAGAAACATGTTCTCCAGGTTCCACCTCACACGGTTCTCAATGCTAGTCCGCTTTCTCTTCCGGGCCTGCACCAGGGTCTCCGATTTGCATATCTGGGCAGGGGAAGTGGGGGGTGATAAGGGTTAGTCTAGGATTTGGTTGGGCAACAGTCCCACGGCAACACGCTAAGGGAGCGTTGATTGGATGTGGCCCCAGAGTCAGGGGTTACTGGAAGGGGTTGGATAGAAATCTAGGTCTGAAACTTTCCTAGCATTAGATGGAGTGTAGGGCTCCATCTGTCAGGCTAGAGGGGGCTGAAGGGGACTAAAGAAGGAGAGAACCTGGGGTTGGGGATTTAGCTCAGCGGTAGAGCGCTTGCCTAGCAAGCGCAAGGCCCTGGGTTCGGTCCCCAGCTCCGGAAAAAAAGAAAAAAAAAAAGAAAAACCCCAAGGCACGGAACTGCTAACACTAGTTCCGGTTGGAGAGGGAGAGCCTCAAGCCAGTAATGGAAGCAGGCTGACGCACCTGGCAGGTAGGTACTCGCCCTGCCACCCCTCACCTCCTGAAGGTTCTCGTTGTTGTCAGCTTCCTCCACCCACTTCTCCAGCAGGGGCCGCAGCTTACACATGTTCTTAAGGCTGAGCTGCAGGGCCTCGAAGCGGCAGATGGTTGTCTGGCTGAACACCTTTCCTGAGGAGAGGACACCAGACAGGGAGAGTGAGGCAACCAACCGTGTTGGGAGCCCAAGCAACCCCCCCTCCCTTAACAATTCAAGCGGTCAGTGTCTAATCCTCCCCCCACCCGTGGAGGAGAGGCGGCTGGGAAAAAAACGCCCGCCCCAAACCCCTTGCACCTACACTAAGGCCGTGGGATCAGAACATGCTGAGGGAGACCCACCAAAGAGAACGCCCAGGGTGAGCCCCACGTCGGCCTGGGTGTACCCCAAGGTGATCCTCTTCTGTTTCAGCAGCTTGGCAAACTGCTCTAGCTCCTTCTGCAGGGCTTTCATGTCCTGGGACTGTGGCGAGAAAGGCAGACCTGTGAGAGTCACAGCAGCTATCGGCTTCCACCATTGGGACCCCTGGGGGGGCTCTGTGAGAGGCTCACAGCCTCCCAGGCCGCCCAGCATATAAACGGTCTGATTATATAAATGTCATTCACTCTATCCCTAGGTGACGGGGATGGCTTCTTTCTCCAGACACCTGGCAGCATACAGAGTTCCGTGCATTCCAACACCTGTGCAGTATCCCAGCAAATCTGCTCAGACTGTTCAAAACTGCCCCTGCTGACAAAATGTCACCCCGGTCTGAGGAAGTTTTAAAGGCTACAGAAATAACCAGACGTGGCAGAACAGGCGTGTAACCCCCGTGGCTCAAAAAAAAACAAAGGCAGGACCGCTAGACAGTCGCTCGCTCAAAACAGGGGGAACTAGAGAAATAAAGTGCACCGGGTCCATTGATTCTAAACTCAACACTCAAAGCAACTCAGCTTGCTTTGAAAGTCCCAAAGTATGACACAGTAGAAGTGGAGATGATATTAAAACAGGGACTCGCTGGGTAGCTGTCCTGCCTCAGTCTCTCAAGTCCTGGGGTAATAGGATTTGTCTCTCTCTCTGCTCGGCTCTAAATGAAAACCTGGGAACCACATACCACACAGGGAGAGGAAACCTAGAAACCACACAAATGTCCAGGCCCTGAACTGACAGTCCCAGCACGTGAGGAAAACCCATGCCACACTGGAGCGCTACATACAGAGAAAGGCGAGGCAGCAGGATAGAAGTTTCCGGAGGTGCTAAGTCTAACTAAGACGATAGTAGGTGAGTCGGATAAACCTCAAGGTCTTAACCAAAGGAAATCATCCCACTCACTTCTGAACCACGGATTTGGTGCTAGCCGGACCAACTGAATTTGAAATGGAAGGTGCAGAGGGCCGCCTCTGACGCCCGCAGATGGCACAGTGGCAGGCATGCACTCACAACCAGGAAAAAAAAAATTATTTTCAAAGTTAAAACAGGGATACCAATCGATGCACGAGCAATAGAACGGCACAGGCAAGTGAGGTTGTGGCTAAGGCTGCGGCCTTCTTCCCAGCAGACAGTGGTGGTTAGGACCAGGTGAGGAGGGGCATAATGGATGGCCGGTTGAGTGTGCTCTCTTAAGGAGCAGTGTGTGAACCAGAAGAAAATGGCTGGCGGCCTTTCACGCTATCGCTAACAGAAGACAGAAAAGGAGGCAGTCATCTGCAGATGCAAGTGAGCCCTGAGGGCGGAAGAAACCAGGGGCTGTTGGCCGAGCAAAGCTCCGGGACTGAACTCTGTCTGAGGTACCCGACTAAGGCCGGCCACCTCAAGGGGACAGCAGCCAGCGGGGCAAACCTCAATGTGATTTCAATAGAAAAGGATTCTCTCGGCTTCAAACAGACTTTCATCCCCCAACTGTTCCTCAAAGACCAAAACTTGTAATCTCGCCCTCAGCTGTGTCTCCAGCTTTTCTAAATCCTATTTTGGGGATCTGGGATTAGCTCAACGGAGGTTCAAGTCCCCTGCTTCATTAAGGCCATTTAAGACGTGAGATTAACTACTAATGCCTTCCTAGGGGGCTCCAGGTGGCTAAAAGGACGTGAGATAACCCAGAAACCGGCACTTAGGGAGGGGACTCCCCGGCGGGCCTCTGTATCCACTCGCACCTTGTTCTTAAGGGCTAATTGCTTACACTTGCTACAAAGCCATCAGACACTCAGCAAAACCCGAGCCCTCACAGAATAGTCCAGAGATGGCCTGGAGATAACTCCAGCCAAGTGTGTCGGTGTCTGGTTTACAACGAAAGGAAGCCAGGCTGAAATCGATCAGATCTGCATCTCCAGCACTCTACAAGGGTCCACTCCGTGTAAAGGTGACTCACAGGGTCTGAGGCAGAAGTAGAGAGCAGACAAACTTGACTGGAGGGTGAGCCCGACTCTACACACTGCCTCAACAGGAGCTCTATCAGCAACCAGTCACACCCAAGCGTTTCAGTAACAATAACTCCTGGATAAGCACCATTTTACGCCCCCAGCCATGCCTAACCCTAAGGCCAAGGTCTTGGGTCCGACAGGCATCCAAGTCCCCAGAGGGACTAATATAATTGAAGGAAAAAACAAAGCTTAATTTCACCCAACACTGGTGTACAGTGATGGCACCAATCAAGTGTTCAGACACAGGCCAGGCCTAGGTGACCTACATGACAAGGACCAGGCCAGAATGATCCAGGCAGGTTGCTAATTCTTGAAATTCTGGCTTCTAGTTCAAACCTTGTCCTGCTTCTCAGGAGGGCCGGCAGCCACTACCTTTGGCAAGGTTGCTGTCCCGCATGTCCCCAATTCCCTTCCCTGCTGCCTCAATCAGCCCAGCCATGTCCCCTCTCACCTCCTCGGGACTTGGTTCCACCTTCTCCAACTTCACGGCGCTGGGGCGGGCAGTACAGGGCCCAGAGGAGGCTCCCTCCGAGTTGCTCTCCACTCGTGCTCCTGCCTGGCCCTCGGGCTGCAGAGTCTCCACGCCAACTTGGGGGACTAGGCCCAGTCCAACCTGAGGTCCACAGTATGCCATCCCTCCACAGAACTCGTATGCTGGGGGACATGGGGAGATCCCCAGCACCTCTGAGCCTGGTCCGATTCCAGGCCCACTTGGAGGCCCCTGGAAGCTTAGCCAGGTTCGAGGGTCCACCCAGCCCGGCTCCAGCCCTGCTGACCCATCACCCCCACCAGGTGGGGGTGAGAAAGCGAAGTCTGAAGCCAGGTGTCCAGCCATGGGGAAGGTGGGCTCCCCGAGCCGGGGGCCTGGTGGAAGGACGACTCACCTAGGGACTGTTTGCACCTCTCTCCCTCCCCAATCCCACCCTCTAGCCTTGACCTCTGGCCCCGCCCCCTGGGTGGGTGGAGGAGTAGAGCAGTGGGGGTAGGAGAAACTGAGGCGAATGAAATTTGCCTGAAGTCTGGAAGACTGAGGTTGGGGACGTCCTGACCGGGCAACCAAGTGGACCTTCATTTTCAACCTTCAAGGTCCTCTCACCCCTGCCATGGGTCCCCCGACACCTCAGAGCTGACTCTGTCTCTTTCACCTCTCCACATTCCTCAGGAACCAGTTGCTTGGATCCCCAGCACACAATTCTTTTTTTTTTTTTTAATTATTTTATTTTATTTTTTTTGGAGCTGGGGACCGAACCCAGGGCCTTGTGCTTGCTAGGCAAGTGCTCTACCACTGAGCTAAATCCCCAACCCCATCACACCACTCTTTGGCACTGCCCCCTCTCTGCCTCATGCCACAGCCCACCCAGCCATCTTCTCAAGAGCCTAAAACATGCATTGAGTGTTCGTGTGCCAAGTATCTCTGGGGCCACCCCTCTAGAATCCTAGGTTCTAGATACTGGTGAACTCAGTACTTCAGTGTGTCCAGGGCCAGGACTAGACAGCCACTCCACCCCAAGTCCTCCAGACTTTAAAAAGGCTCTACACCGGGGTTGGGGGTTTAGCTCAGCGGTAGAGCGCTTGCCTAACAAGCGCAAGGCCCTGGGTTCGGTCCCCAGCTCCGGGGGAAAAAAAAGTCTCTACACCATGGGACCCTGAGCTCCAACCCGAGATGTCCCCAGAGAACCCAGAGAAGGGCTGGTTCTGCCTTCTCAGAGCGTAGCTTTCCAACCTATGTTGTCTAGGTTGGCAGATGTCAAGCCAATCGGCCACTAGCACCCAAACCCCCTAGAAGACCCGCACCCGAGCCCAGGCTCAGTCCCCTCACAATCAAGCAAGGCCTAGGCCTCCCTTTCTACGAGAGGCTCAGTTGTCCCTCCCCCACCTCCCCAGCCCAGGCCTCCAGCCTAGTTCCTGGGTGGAGAAACCCAACGGGTGGGAGGTGGGTATAGAGAAAAAAAAATCTGACTTCAGGTTCAAAGGGGCCTGGGAGGGACTGGGGGGAAGGGGGCAGGACAATGGCCTTGGCTGGACAATCCTGGTCCCCAGAGGGGGCAGCTTTAACCCTAAACAACTACTCAACCCTTGAATGGGCCTGGATGGCTCCCCTGGGGGGAACTTCCTGCTCCCCAACCCCCTCCGGAGCCCCAATCCCTTCACACAAGATTTCCCTCAGCTCTCTACCTCCCCTCAAAGACTGAGCCTCAGACCAAGGTACCCCTGCTTCCCTTCCTCCAAGGGACGCCAGTGTTCATCCCCGTCACCCACCCCTCCCCCAGTCTTCTGCAGGCGGAAAGGCGCTGAGGAGACGGGATTAGGAGGAGGGGGTGCAGGAAGCCTAGCCTAGACTTTCCTAAAGCGGTTTTCTGGGCCCCGTCTGAGGATCCTCCAGGATCCCGTTGCTGGCCCAGTGCTTAGTTTATCTTTGCAAGAGAATAGCCCTCGGAGTGCCCGTCTGCAAGGGATGGTGTTTGTCTGTCTGCTCCGACACCGTGCCCTAAATGAAGGCCCCAGGGTAAATCACACAACCTCAAAAAAAAGGCCAAAGCACCCCACAGTGTACACAGCCAGAACAGAGTTCTGAGCCTGGGCCTAGCCTGCCTGAACCGTTGGCAAGGGTCAGTAATTCTAGGTGCCCTGGAGGGTGTCTCCTGATGGTAGTCTTCATTCCCTTAGGGATGGAACCCTAGTCTATAGACCAAACTGCCCTTGAACACCTCACGACTCTCCTGCCTTAGCTTCTCAAAAGCTGGGGGGACTGGGATTACAGTGTTGAGTATTGACCTCACCAAATTCCCTGTGCAACTTGGAAAATAATTCAGTCTTGAGCGGTGTGTATGAACCTACACCCAGCCCTCGTGTGGAGGTCCTTCCACCACGTAGGTCCAAGTCATGCGGCCCGGTGGCTGAGCCCTCACTCCTGCCCTCTCCGTGAGTCTTCTACCTCCTCCCTTCTAAGTCACGCTCGCCAACAATGTCTATACATTCACTGTAAACTTAGTTAGTTGGAAGACCTAAAGGCTGTGAAGCTGGAGCCACCCAATTCCCAAGGCAGACACAAACTTCCCCACAATGGGCAGATTAAAGGAAGGCTGGGACGAGAAGGACCCCTCCCCAACCATCTTCTCTGCCCCCGGGACAGAGCTATCACACACCTTTGTCATGCATCTGCTGTCTGCAGAGAACGCTCAGCCTCCCAAGGGGGGAGGGGCGGGCAGGGACCGGCTAAAACCCCCCACACCCAGTTCCTCCAGCCTCTAAGGCCTCAAGAGCACGAGTGTGCCTGCTGCCCAGCCTTCCTGTCCAGACTAAACACCAACCTTGTCTTTGCTCTGTTGGTGACCCACTGGTCAGGACAAGAGGCATATTCTGAGTCCTTAGCTGCCTAGTGACTGGCGTTGGAGTGAGGTTGGCCCAAAGCATGCCGAGAGTCTGATGCAGACTTTAACAAGAACTTTGTCCGAAGTCCCAAACTAGCCTGAAACTGAGATGCGTCTTGGCTAGGTCCCCTGGTATCAGCCCGGTGGCCATGGAGATGGGACGGCAGGCCTGTTGGCTAATCTAACCCGGCTTCTTGCCTCCTGGGTCTTAAAGAATCATCATGCTAGCTTCTGGTTTTGATGTTTTTGTTTGTTTGTTTGTTTATATTTCATTCAAGGGCTCTCTATATAGCCTTAAATGGTTTGGAACTCACAATGTAGACCAGGCTGGTCTTGAACTCACAGAGATCCACCTGCCACTGCCTCCTGAATGCTAGGATTAAAAGCATGGGCCACTATGCCCGGTTTAAGAGCCATCCTGATATCTTAAATAGCCCAAATCTGAGCAAAAATTCACTAACGCTCCACACACCACCTGTATTTTAGAACCAAGTCAAGATCTGTCTCAGAGTTCTGTCTGGAGAACCAGAGACAGCAGAGGAAGCCCACAGGTTCCCAGCCAGGGATGGCCCACCCACAGGACCCAAAGTTATCATGGGAATCCAGATGTGGCGCTCCACACCCGTAATGCCTGCCCTGGGGGGTTGGAAGCCTTTAGATCCAAAGTCCAAGGTCAGGAGCTGAAAAACAGAGGACCCTTTTAAAATTACCCATGTCGAGTGATTTACAGCTGAGGGGAACCTGAATCTCTGGCCGCTGTGGGCAATTATTGTCCTTGTATGGACACACACATGTACATGTGATTTTTTTTTAAGAGAATTTAAGGTCAACCTTAACCACCAGAGTCCCCAGGCCAGCTTGAGCCACAGCAGGAGACCTTGTCTAAAACAAAACAAACAAACAATGGGCTTTGACCTGCAGCTTTCTTACTGTGTGCTCAGCCTCCGCCTCACAGACTGGAGAATCAGCCAAACAACAAACCCTTGGAGGACTACAACCAGACTAGAGCTGGGAAATCACTCCTGTTAGCATCCCGGTTTTGTCTCCCCGTGAAGCCAGAGGAAGGAATGAGGAGCTTCAGAGACATGAGCTCTGGGCCAAGCATGGCCCAGCCAGAAAGAGCTTTTCCCCTGCTGCTGGTTAGCAGCGGCCCCTCCAACTGCCTTAAGACCAGGAACTTCTCTTCCCAAATCCAGATGTCCTGACCTGGAAGCGGGAAGTAGCTTCTGTGGTTGACGTGGCGTGGATTCCTTCCCTAACTGCATCTCCCTTTCCTTATCTTGGTTTTCTTGCCTAATCAAAAAGACTTGGGTGGGGGAAGGGGGGGTCTTGGGAGAGGCAGGAGAGGAACCTGGGGACGTCTCACTGAGTAACTACACTTGTTCAGCCTTAACAACCTTGATTTGATCTGTGGAGTCCATTTGGAAGAAGCAGAGAACACAGCTCCTTCCTACGTGTTGTTCTTTGATCTCCAGAGTCATGCTATCACACTCGAGCACACACACACACACACACACACACACACACACACACACACACACACACTGCAATAAAAAAAGGCAAAGAAGAGATCTAGGAGCTGAAGGTGTAGATCACCAGCAGAACAGAAGTTTTGCTTGCACATGTGCCTGACTCCATGAGTTCAATCCCCAGCACTACAGAAAAGGGGGGAGGGGGAGAGAAGGCAGGGATAAAGGAAGGCCCCCTTGAAATAAATGAATTCTCAGAGGCTGGAGAGATGGCTCAGCGGTCAAGAGCACCGACTCCTCTTCCAGAGGTCCTGAGTTCAATTCCCAGCAACCACATGGTGGCTCACAACCATCTGTAATGGGATCTGATGCCCTCTTCTGGTGTGTCTGAAAACGGCTACAGTGTACCTATAGATAATAAATAAATCTTAAAAAAAAAAAAGAAAGAAAGAAACGATTCTACTTTTCCTTTCTTTTTTTGTTGTGAGACGGAGTTGCGTGTAGCAGAGGCTGCCCATAAATTCCATGTAGCCAAGAAGGACCTTGAATTTCTGGCCCTCCTGACTTCCCAGTTCTGAGGAGCTGTGTCAAAAAAAAAAAAAAAAAGAAAAAAAAAAGAGAGAAAAAAAAAAAAGAAAAAATGCCTTTTAGACTTGCAGAAATAACTTCCCCACTGTACCCCAGCTGTGGCCTGATAACTAGACCCCCGAGACATCATCAGTCACTCAAGATAACCAGCCACCTTGATCTGCTTTATGGTTGGAGAGTCTCCTCCAGGATCCTGACCCTCCAATCTCTTAAGAGAGTGGACCTGACCTCCAGCTAAGATTCATCCCACTGAGCGGCCTTGGGGAGACAGGCATAGGACAGTAGTTAGGAATTTAGAATTTAGAGCGTGAGCCTTGTGTGATGACCCTCAGCCTAGTAAAATAGAACTCTTGTTATACTAGTAAATATAGCTACCTACTTGTTCACACCACCAGTGCTAGAATTACTTGTGTGTGCAAATGTGTGTGCGTGTGCACGTGCAATACCATGCCTGGCCTAACTCTCCATTTTCTTCTATCTTGGTAAGAAAACTACAGTCCTGTTCCCACACTTCCCCCTGCCCTCCTCACTCCAGGGGGGTGGGGGTGGGGGTAGTTCTCCCTGTGCCTCTGTAAAGAGAAGTTTGGCATTAGAGAGACAGGAGGGGGACCTTGTGAGACCAACATCCACCTTCTCTACTCCACCTTCTACCTCCGACCTCCACACAGCCTTCTTGGGAAAGGTGGCAAGGTCTCCTCTCAGGAGTAATCAAGCTAGAGGAGACTCGAGCAGTTCGCAAGTAAACGGGATAAGCTTTCAGTACTTGGATGTCGGTGAGAAACCCATCCCAAACTGCTAGCTGGGGAAGCTGTCAAACTCGTGCAATCTGTACTCCACGGAGCTGAGGCACGAGTATAGCAAATGGAAGATTAGCCTGAGCTACAAATTGAAACTCTGTATCAAAAAAACCAAAAAACCAAAAAAAACCCAGAGAGGAGAGGGGCTGGAGGGATGGCTCAGCCGTTAAGGTTAAGAGCACTGGCTGCTCTTCCAGAGGTCCTGAGCTCAAATCCCAACACCCACTTGGTGGCTCACAGCCATCTGTAATGAGATCCGATGCCCTCTTCTGGTGCGTCTGAAGACAGCGACAGCAACAGTGCGCTTGCATACATAAAACAAACAAATAAATAAATCTTTGTTGAGAGAGAAGAGGAGAGAAGACTCAGATGCCAAGTCAACAAAAATGGCCCTTTGGGTGGTTCTAATGCTGTGAACAGACCCATTGCCCCGCCCTTTTACCTTGATTAACTTTCAGGGATCCGCCTATCTCCACCCTTGCTCCACCTAGCCCCTATCCTGTTCATGTAAGGAGTAGACATTACAGACACTATACATCCCTTTAGGAGTCTGTCTTTCTGTCTTTCTTTCTTTCTTTCTTTCCTTCTCTCTCTTTCTCTCTCTTTCTTTCTTTCTTTCTTTCTTTCTTTCTTTCTTTCTTTCTTTCTAACAGGGTTCCAGTTCTAGTCCTGCCTGACCTAGAACTCACTTTGTACACCAGGCTGGCCTCCACCTCCGGGGATTAAAGGCAGGCCTGTACCATGCCAACCCCAGTTTTGAGATTCTTGATGTAAAAGAATCTTCAAAAGAGCCTGAGTGAAAGGAAGTCAGTTTACTACCGAGAGACCTATGCACTTTTGAGAGTCAAATTCAGGCCTCCGGAGAGGAATTCAACTACACGTGCTTTAACGCCACAACTGACAGGAACTCCTGGAGACGTGCTGCCTAAGAGATGTGATTACGGCTGAGGCTAAGAGAGAAAGAGAAAAAAAGTGTGAAGTTTTTTATTACAGTTAGGTGTTGTGATGGACATCCTTAATCCCAACACTCGGGAGGCAGAGGCAGGAGGATCTCTGAGTTTGAGGCCAGCCTGGTCTACAAAGTGAGTTCTGAGGATACATAGAGAAATTGTCTCAAAAATAAATCAATAAATAAAATAGTGTTTTGAATTTTTATTGTGTGTGTGGGGGGGGAGGGAACAGGAGGACAACTTTGGGCAATGTTCTTCCACTGTGTAGGTGCAGGGAATTGGGAAAATGAACTCCTAGTCACCAGGTTTGGCAGGAAGAGTCCCTACCCACCATGCCCAGAGGTTAAAGGGGGAGGACCTGCTGCTGGCCTAGGGCCCTACTCTCCCAGCCCTCCCCACAAATGCCCTTAGCATCTCCAACTTCCCTTTCACTGACCTAGCTCCCAGGGGTTTCCAGAGAGCATTTGCCTCTCTGGGTCATAACAACATTTCCTTTCCTCCTCTGCCTCTCTGTAATTCTGCTTGTTTCTGGTTCAAAAGACTCCTGGGCGCTGAGAAGGGCAAGCCAGCAGTTATGATTGGTTCTGATTACATGATGGGTGTTTCCTGGTGGCTCCCAAGACCATTCTGATTCAGAGTGGCTCTTACCCCCTGGGATACCTGGGATTCCCTGATCCATAGACCATTCGGTCTATCAAGCAGGTGCCCAGCAAAGGAACCATTCTGTCCTCCACCCTGTGTCCCCTGCAGCCAGTGGCTCCCTCTGCACCACAGCAGACCTCCTTCAAACTACGAACTCACTTTCCTAAGTCTAAGAAAGAGATAAGGGCCCACACCCCAAGGGAAGATTGTTGAGGCTCATTTAGAGATCTTCAACGCTTAGACTGATCGCCGATGCCCCCAAAGGGTCTCACTGCATGGCCTAAAACTTTCTCTATAAACCAGGCTGGTCTGAAACTCAGAGATTCCCCCCTGCCTCGGCCTTTGAGCGACTAGATCTAAGTCATGCATTACCACATCCAGTCCTGCTTTGATTTCCGGAGTTCTAATGCAGAAAGCGTAACTTTTTTTTTTTTTTCTTTTAATGGCTGTCTTTCAGTCTCAAACTCCTAGAGAGACATCCTGGGGAGTTTCTTACTGGCAGGGGGTAAGGACAGGGTGAGGGTATGTGTGTGGAGGGGTGAAACTAGACAAGAAGGGCTGGGGTATAGCTCATTGGAGAGTGTTCACCTCGAATGCAGAAAGACCAGGGATGGGTTCCCCCAGCCACCACCACCATCACCGCATAGATTAAAGGAGACAATTCATGCAGTTATGGGGAATGTGGCAGAATACACACGGAACACCCCAGTGTTGCAAAGAAAACAACAACCGAAACTGTACCCGTAAGAATTTAAAGTCAGGGGTTGGGGATTTAGCTCAGTGGTAGAGCGCTTGCCTAGCAAGTGCAAGGCCCTGGGTTCAGTCCCCAGCTCCTGGGGGATTTATGCTGTCATGGTGACAGTGGTGGTGCATACCTTAATCCCATGTGTTCGATGTTCGTGGGACATCAACCTGAAACTGGAGTTACAGACGCTAGTTCCTGATCAAGTTCCAGGCTACACACACAACACACACACACACACAAACACAGGTGGGAAACAACCACAAACCCCCTCAAAGAACAGCTGGTTCTCATAAATACAATTTAAGGACTGTAAATGTCGTTTAAGAGCACCAGTTGTTTTGAGGACCCAGGTTTTGTGTGTGTGTGTGTGTGTGTGTGTGTGTGTGTGTGTTTGTGTGTGTTGTGTCCCACAGGTTGATATAAGGAATATAGCTCTGCATAACGCAGGCACACACACAATTTAAATAGCACTGGGATTGACCTGAGCTCTCAGCACCACCACAGTGGCTCCACCATTTTAAATCCCACCCCAGAGGACCCCCCCTTTCTGATCTTTTTTTTTTTCTTTTTTCTTTTTTTTTTTTTTTTTTTCGGAGCTGGGGACCGAACCCAGGGCCTTGCGCTTGCTAGGCAAGCGCTCTACCCCTGAGCTAAATCCCCAACCCCCTTTTTCTGATCTTTAAGGTGAACAGGCATGCCCTAATACACATAGCAAACTAAATTTAAAATAATAGTAACGCTAAGAGGCAGGCAGAGCTCTGGGAGTTCCAGGCTAGCCCCTAACAGGGTGACACTATATTTAAAATAGTGTCAGGGTGGGAGGTAAGAAACAGAGAAAAAAAAGCTCAGTGTAGAGGGAAGCGCAATATGTGGTTCGGCCCCACAAAAAAAAGCCAAAAAAAAAAAAAAAAAAAGAAAAAAAAAAAGTGTGTAAGGCATTGTGGTGGCCAGGACCGGGGAGGCTGAGGCAGGATCTTACTTTAAGGCCGGGCTGATGCACAGAGCAAAATTCTGGGTCCCAAACAAAAGCGAAATACATTGTGAGGGCCAGCAGCTGTGGTGGCATGAGCGGAAGGAAGCCTTAGTCAGCCCGAGGCTGTTTGCTAGTTGGAAACAAAAGTTAGGCGTGAGAGAAATAAGTTTTGCTTTCTTTATAACTGCTGGATCAGGTGTAGGGGTGCTCCAGAAAGAAAACTGCTCCTGAATTTAAAAGGCAGGATTGGAAACACCCCACCCCCCACCCCCCCCCCCCACCCCCGTATAGGGAAGGCTAGAGGCAAAGGGTAAAGAGTGGAAACCTATCCTTGAGTGACAGAAGAGGAGCGATCTTACTTTCCATCCTAAACCTTTCCAGTATCCACATGCAGGCCTTTAGCACCCCTGCAGAGCAACTGCTGGGATGAAGTCCTCTGGCAGAAGAAAATAGGATCTCAGGGAAGACTCCAGTGCCCAGCACCAGACCCGGCACAAAGAGCTACAAATCCTATACCGAGAATAATAAAACCATCTCCACATATTTTGGGAAGATTTTTGTTTGTTTGTTTTGCTTTGCTTTTATGTTTGTGTGTGGAGGCGTGTTGGGGATGTTAATTTAACAATTTTTTTGAGATTATAATATTATCACATCATTTCCCAATTCCCTTCCCTCCTTCCGAATCTTCCCACATACCCCTCCCAGCTCTTTCAAATTCAGAGCCTCTTTTCTTTTTAGTAACTGTTAAGTATATATACACATATCTAAGTATTTATTTAAAAAAGATTTATTTATTTTAGGTAGATAAGCTCAGTTTAGTCTTCAGACACACTTCAGAACCACAGGGGCTCACAACCATCTGTAAAGATGATCCGATGCCCCTTCTGGTTGTCTGAAGAAACTTTATATACTAAAATAAATAAATCTTTTTTTTTTTTTAAGATTTTATTTTATTATATATAAGTACACTGTAGCTGTCAGATCTCATTACAGATGGTTGTGAGCCACCATGTGCTTGCTGGGAATTGAACTCAGGACTTCTGGAAGAGCAGGTCCGTGCTCTTAACCACTGAGCCATCTCTCCAGCCCCTAAGTATTTATTCTTAAATGTAACTGTGCAGTCTGTGTAATGTTACTTATATGTACGTTTTCACAGCTGACATTTTGGCACGGAATAACCAACTGATGTGCTCTTCCCTGGGGAAGGCTACTTCTGCTCTCAGCTTTCTTTAGTTGCCAGTTGTTCTTTGTGTAGGGCTGAGGCTTCGTGGACTTTCCCTATCCACTCTGGCCCATCCATCATGTCATCCTTGTCCAGCTCATGTTTAAGTTTTCATGCTCTTAAGACGTTATGACTTTATTAGAAGACAAAGTCTCCCGGCAAACTTCCGGATCCTCTGGTTGTTACAATCTTTCCATCCCCTCTCTTTCTTTTGCAACATTCCCTGAGCCTTAGGTGTGGGAGTTGTTTTCTGGATGCATCCATTAGGGCTGGACTCCACAACTCAGCATTTTGACTGGAAATGGTTTTTGTAATGGTCTCTCTCCATTGCAAAGAGAAGTTTCCTTGGTGAGGGATGAGAACTACGGTTATCTGTGGGTAGAGAAACAATAAATAAATAAATAAATAAATAAATAAATAAATAAATAAATAAATGGTAGTTAGGGGTTATGCTGGTTTAAGAAAGTAGTGGTTATATTCTCCTCCAAGATTCATGACCATAACAAGCAGGATTTCCTTCTTGTTGAGTGGCTCTTAAGTCCAAGGGAGCTGTTGGTTTCCACCAAGATATGTGTGCCACACCTGCACCCCTGGGGTCCCATAGTGGTTGTGGTTCCAACATCATGGCTGGACTGTTGGTTTCTGTTAGTTCTCTGGGATGAGCATTCAGATCAGTTCCAGCTCAGGGGCCTGTGGGCTCTGTTAACTCTTCTTTTAAAAAACAAAAAACAAAAAAAAAACTTTCTTTGTTGTTGTTGGGTTTTTGTTTGTTTGTTTTTTGTTTTTTTTCTCTTTTCTTTTTTTTTCCGGAGCTGGGGACCGAACCCAGGGCCTTACACTTGCTAGGCAAGCTCTCTACCACTGAGCTAAATCCCCAACCCCAGGCTCAGTTGTTGTTTTTTTGAGATTTATTTTCCCTGTATATGAGTATCATTCAGTTCCAGAGGTCTATCTTCAGGACACACCTGAAGAAGGCATTGGATCCCATTACAGAAGGTTGTGAGCCACCAAAAGTGGGTTTTTTTTTGTTTGTTTGTTTTGAAATGGGATTTGAACTCAGAACTCATTCTGGAAGAGCTGTCGGTGACCAGGCTCTTCATCGAATGAGCCAACTCTCCAGCCCCTCCCTGATTTGCTTGTTTAAAGGTTTTGTTCTTTTTTTTTTTTTTTTTTTTTTTTGATCTTGGGAGAGGCTGGAGAGAGAGGAATAAATCTTTAAATCTTTAAAAAGATTTATTTTATTTATATGAATACACTGTAGCTGTCTTCAGACACACCAGAAATCAGGGCATGGGATCCCATTACAGATGGTTGTGAGCCACCATGTGGTTGCTGGGATTTGAACTCAGAACTTCTGGAAGAGCAGGTCTGTGCTCTTAACCACTGAGCCATCTCTCCAGCCACCAAGCATCTACATTTTATGGATCTACTCAACAGTTTTTCAAGAGGAGACAGCCCCCAAGATCAGAACTTGTTTATCTTCTTGCCCCTTAGATCACATAGGAAGCAGATATTAGAACGCTGCAATTTCAGGGTTGGGGATTTAGCTTTCTGTGGTAGAGCACTTGCCTAAAATAAATAAATAATTCTTTTAAAAAAGCAACTCAGGCCCTGGGTTGGTCCCCAGCTCTCGGAAAAAAAAAAAAAAAAACAAAAACAGAAAGTCAATTTCATAGAAAACTCATTTCTCTGTTCACCTCTTTCCAAATGGAACTGTTGGGGCTGGGAGGGAATATAAATTCAAGAGTCAAAGGTATTAGAGGGCAGGTAAGATTGCTCACACCAGTGACCCCATCACTTCAGACCTGAGGCAGGAAGATTGCCAGTTCTAGATCATTGTGGCGACATACCCAGACCCTACTTAAACCACAAACCATCATGCCAGGTGTGGTGGAATTCACTGTAGCTGTAGCATTCAGAAGGCAGAGGCAGGCGGGTTGTAGCAAAGTCTAGACCAGCTTGTTCTGCACAGTGGGCTCCACATCAGCCAGGACTACACAGTAAGACCCCCCTCTCAAACACACAAAACACCACACACAAAACAAAATAAGAGGAGGTGATTGGGCAATCAATCTGCCTCTGGCAACCAGCTTCTGGGGGACCCTGTCTTCCTGGTCTCGAGGAGGGTCCACGGGGCTGTATAAAGGTTGCAGAATAGGGAAAGGTATTGTTCCCCAGAAGGGCAAGGTTTCAACACAGTGAGCACATCTGAGCCGGTAAGTCATTAGCGCCTTGTGAATGGGGACCAATGGTAGCAGCGGTGGCACCCACCAGCACCCACCCAGCCTGTCTTGTGAAGCTGGGTCTGGTACAGCCTGCGTTGGGGACTCAGCAGAACTGAAATAAGTAGAGAGAGACAATGGACACTACACATGTGGTGTCCAGCAGCCCCTGCTTAACTTCTGCCAAGAGCTGGGTCAGAATGAATGCCAAGCACCTATTTCTCCTGTACCTGGGCCTTTGGGACCCCACCAGCAGAGTTTCCCTCCCTCAAAGGTGGGGGAGAAGTCGGAGGGAGTGGGGACCAAGGGCATGGTGAGCCCCCCAAAGCCCAACATGGGTCTCTCAAGTTAAGCCGAAGCTCACCTTTTTGGGGGCTAGGCTCCCAAGATCCGCCTGCCTCCACCCTCAGTGTTGGGGTGACGGGCAGATACAGCCGTGGCCCACGTTCATGTGGTTGCTGGGGAATCAAATTGGACTCCTCTCGTGTTCACAGAAACCCTTCTTAGCAGTGAGCCATCTCCCTTCCTCCTTGTCATCTGCTTGCCAGAGAGGACTAGAGCTGCGGCTCTAGGACTAAGGCGGCTCTTCCCACGGTTAATTAACCTAATCTAGATAATCTCACACAGGTAAGCCTAGGCTAATCAACATAACCCTTGGCTGGCAGGCTCGGAAGCTCTTTTCCCAGGTGATACTAGATCCTGTCACGCCGCCATCTTCCTTTTTTATAACTTGAAATGTAGATCAGGCTGTACTCAGACTCACATAGATCCGCCTGTCTCTGCTTCCCAGGGTGCGGAATCTAAAGACAGACGTGTACCAGGTTGCCTGGAGACAATCACGGTCAACCACCACAGTGGGTAACAAGTCAACCTGAGGTTCATGAGTCTCAAAGATATAGAGATCACTCAGTGGTCAAGGGCACTTTCTGGGACCAGAGCTCTTTTTTTTTTTTTTTTTTTGGGGACCCGAACCGGAGGGCCTTGGGGACCACTGAGCTAAATCCCCAGGGCCTTGTGCCTCTAACTTCAAATCCAGGGTAGGCAAGGGACACCTAACACACTGAGCTAAAAAGCAACCCCTAAATTTTTTTTATCTATTTATTTTTTATTTTTTATTGTTTCTTTTTTTCAGAGCTGGGGACCGAACCCAGGGCCTTGTGCTTCCTAGGCAAGCGCTCTAACCACTGAGCTAAATCCCCAACCCCTTATCTATTTATTTTATGTGAATACACTGTACCTGTCTTCAGACACACCAGAAGAGGGCCTCAGATCCCATTACGGATGGTGGTGAGCCACCATGTGGTTGCTGGGAATTAAATTCGGGACCTCTGGAAGAGCAGTCAGTGCTCTTAACCGCTGAGCCATCTCTCCAGTCCTAAAAAATAAATCTTAAGAAAGAAGAAGGTATTTTGAGAAAGAAAGGATAAATATCTTGTTTGGTTGCTGGCTCAGGCTTAGAGAGTGTTTTTATGGATGGTGTGAGGCCACAGGTTCTTTTATTACCTCCTTGCTTCCACAAGGGTCTTCTCCCCTGCATATCTGTCAGCCGCCATCTGAGCTCATAAATAAACCTTTGAGACAGAGGGAAGCACTTTATCTCCGGTTTAGGCAGGTGACCAGTTCCACTGTTGCTTCAGTAGCCACACCCTGGATGATGGTGGACGTAGCCCTGCGAACAAGGTGAACATCACCAATGCAGCAGCCAGGAGCTGAGAGTTTGGCCTGGAGGAAGCCTTGAGGGGGTTGTGGGCAACAACTCAGCCTCCAGGAGTTTTCCATCCCCCCCCTCCCCCGCAAAGATCTTGCTCATCCCTCAAAACAATGGAAAAAAATAGGTCAGAGAAATCAGCCTCCCTCTGCCTCTAAAATATTGGGAATTTAAAATCATTTTTAAAAGCCTATTTATTTTGTGGAATGTGAGTGTGTGTGTGTGTATGCATGCATGCATGTATGTATGTATTCATGTATGTATTAGTACCACATACATAAAGATTCCTGAAGAGGGTGCTTGATCCCCTGGGACAGAACTTACTGCCAGTTGTGAGTTTCCCACATGAGTGCTGGGAACTGAACTTAGGTCCCCTGCAGAACAGCAAGTGCTGTTAACCTTGAAGCTATCTCTCCAGCCCCTCCAACCCTCTAGGGCTTTGGATGTAGTTCTAAGAGCAAGATGGAACATTCCTGGGGTCTCTAGGGCCCAGGGTTCAAGCCCTAAATATATTTAAAAAAAATTCCCACTGAGAACTAAAAGTTACTGATTTTTAACATTTATGGGTTTTTGTTTGTTTAACTCTTTAGCAATTGTATCATTTTTAGTGAAGAACAAAAGGGGACCTTGGAAATCAAATCCCTTTGGGAGAGTCTGGCTCAAGATTCCCAGAATCCTCCAGGGATAGTGTAATCCCAGCACTTGGGAGGCAGAGGAAGGCGGATCTCTGAGTATGAGGTCCGCTTGACTTACAGAGTTCCAGGACAGGCAGGGCTGCACAGAGAGACCCTGTCTTGAGAGAAAAAAAACAAAACAAAACAAAAAACAAATCCCAGAATCCTCTGTATGTCCTTTGTGCACTTGGTGAAGAGCCGGAGAGAGGGGAGAGGCTAGGCATGACTTACAAAGACTGTAGCCACAAGGCTGTGTCTTGCTTCAGAGGAAGGAAGGTCAGGGCCCAGTACCAGCTGCAGCCACGGTCTTCCTTCTTCTTCTTCTTCTTCTTCTTCTTCTTCTTCTTCTTCTTCTTCTTCTTCTTCTTCTTCTCTTCTTCTTCTTCTTCTTCTTCTTCTTCTTCTTCTTCTTCTTCTTCTTCTTCTTCTTCTTCTTTCTTCTTCTTCTTCTTCTTCTTCTTCTTCTTCTTCCTCCTCCTCCTCCTCCTTCCTTTTTTTTTTTTTTTTTTTTTTTTTTTTTTTTTTTTTTTTCTGGGGCTGGGGAAGCTACGGTCTTCTTAGTACCTGGGTTCCACTTCTCATCCAGTTCCTTCCTTAGCTTTCGTGTGCAGGGTCTGGCCCAGTGATGGTCTCCTGGCACTAAGCATTGCACATTTCCGACTTCAGAGTCCCTCAGTGGGTTTACGCAGGTGGCTCCATCACAGCGCCCCTCTCCCCCGCCCCCTTTCTGATGAGTGGGATTGCCTTTAACCTCCTTCCTCCTAGCCTCTAGGCCAAACCAGATCTTTCAAAGAAACACCTCCCCTTCCTTGCGACCACAGACCTTTATACTGTTGGGGGTGGGGTGGGCTGCCCGGCTCACATCAGCTGCTTGGCTGGTCCTAATCGGGCATCTTTTTTTCTTGGCTGGCTCTGAAGTGAAGCCCAGTAGGGAGAGGAGGAAAAGAAGGAAGGCTTGCTCAGTCTAGCGTCAACCCTCGGAACTTCCTGAAAAAAAATTTTTTTTTTTTTTATCATACATTATCAGAAATGGTGACCCTGGGGTTGGGGATTTAGCTCAGTGGTAGAGCGCTTGCCTAGGAAGCGCAAGGCCCTGTCCCCAGCTCCAAAAAAAAAAAAAAAAAAAAAAGAAATGGTGACCCGGGGTTGGGATTTAGCTCAGTGGTAGAGCGCTTGCCTAGGAAGCGCAAGGCCCTGGGTTCGGTCCCAGCTCCGGAAAAAAAAAAAAAAAAAAAAAAAAAGAAATGGTGACCCAAGGACCATGAATTTGGGGCCAGCCTGGGGAAGTCAGGCTTTACTTTTAAAGTAAAATATGTGTGTGTGTGTGTGCGTGCGCGCGCGCGCGCACACGCACTTCAGAGAAAGGGGGGGGGAGAGAGAGAAATTTTTTACCGGTTTAAATTTTCCATTTTTAAAGGCAAAACAAACAAAGCAAACAACGCAAATTTAAAAAAACAAGAACAACAAAAACATGGAACAATTAAACTGGAATTTCACAGGAAGTTAAAACCAGGGTCAGAGTTGGGGATTTAGCTCAGCGGTAGAGCGCTTGCCTAGCAAGCACAAGGCCCTGGGTTCAGTCCCCAGCTCCGAAAAAAAAAAAGAAAATAAAAAAAAAAAACCAGGGTCAGAATATATCAGTTTTTCAGAAGGTTCTAGAACTGCTGAGGGAGTTTGATTTTTAGATTCTTAGATTTTTTTTTTATTTCTTAACTTTTTGATTCTTAGATTTTAAAACCTGTTTCAGGAGATTTTTTTTCTGAAGGCTGAAGGAGCTAATTCTCTAAGAACTCCCTTGTCTAGGCCCCAGAGATAAAGAAGAATACCAGAGCCCAGCCCGGCTTTCACCACGCAGTCACCTCAGGGCACCTGTCTTCCTCTCTCACCTGGGGCCACTTCGTTCTGGCTCTGGCTTCAGGCCAAATTCCTTCTCCTCAAGGTCACAGGCTCTTCCGCAAGCATCTTCGTTGTCCCCGAGTACTTCCGGACACGGGGGTGGGGTGGGGGTGGGTCCGACAACACGGGGGTGGAGGGGGGGGGAGGACGGACGGGACAGGACGGACACCGACACGGATGGACAGGACAGAATTGGAGGAAAGCGGTGGAAGCCAGGTGTGGAGGCATGTCTGAAATCCCAACACTCTAGAAACAAGAGTTAGGGGGGACCATTATTGGCCAGCTTTAACTTCAAAAGAAAATGTTCTGTCTGTCGGGTGTGTGTGTGTGTGTTGGTGTGTCAGAGAGAGAGAGGGGGAGAGAGACTTTTTATTTTTACACCTTTGTCCATTTTTTAAAAAAGCCCCCAGAAGGCAGAGCAAACAGAACAAAAATAGAAAATGAAAAATTTAAACTGGGATCTGGCTCATGACAGGCCAGGTTTTGGGGCCAATCTCCAGCTTTGAGACACAGGAACACAACACAAAACACACACACACACACACACACACACACACACACACACACACACACACACACACGTTTTTGCCTCACTCTTTAAAGTTAAAAAAATGCCGAAAGTCCTGCTGGGTATACATGTCTGTATCAGAGTGCTGGGGGCTGGGAGGCAGGAAACTTTGAGGCCAGCCTGGATTACAAGACACAGTTTAAACAAAAAAGGTCATTGTTCGGTTTTGAGCCAAGATCTTCTTCCTACATAGATCTAGCTATCCTGGAATCCACTCTGTAGACCAGGCTAGTCTCGAACTCCCAGAGATCTTCCTGCCTCTGCCTCCTAAGTGCTGAGATTGAAAGGTGTATGTGTGCCACCATGTCCAGCACAATTAAAACATTTAATCATTAAGGAAAGAAACTGTGGGTGGGGTGGAGGTGGGGAATGGATAGTGGCCGCATGAGTCAGGAGCACTGGCTGTTCTTCCTGAAGACCCAGATTCAATTACCAGCACCCACTTGGTGACTTACAACTGTCTGTAACTCCAGTTCCAGGGTATCTGACACCCTCACACAGACCTACATGCAAGCAAAACACTGTACCAGATGAAACACAAAACTAAACAAGTTTGAAAGAGAGAGAGAGAGACAGAGAGAGAGAGACAGAGAGAGAGAGACAGAGAGAGAGAGAGAGAGAGAGAGAGAGAGAGAGAGAGAGAGAGAGAGAGAGAGAGAGAGAGAGAAAGGAAGAAAACCAGATTGAGGGCAGCTGTCTAGCAATTCTCAAGTGAAGATGCCATCTACCATTTTTTTTTGTAAAGATTAATTATAAAGATTTATTATATATGAGCGCACTGTAACTGTCTTCACACACACCAGAAGAGCGCAACAGATCTCATTACAATCTCAGCACTTGGGAAACTGAGGTAGGAGATAACGTTGGATTTGAAACGAGCCTTGATCACATAGCAAATCGGGCCAGCCTGGGCTACAGGTAAGATCCTTTCTCAGAACCCCTTCCTCCGCCAAATGAAAGAAAACAAACACACGGGCTGGAGAGAAGGTTAAGAGCACTTGATGCTCTCCTGGATGTCTCAGGTTTGAGTCTCAGCCCCCACAAGCTTCTTCACTCCCGTTCTAGGGATCCCGTTCTCTCTTCTGGCTTCCCAGGGGCACCAGACGCATACGTGAAGGCAAAACATCCAAACCTGCAATGTAAGAAACTTTCAAAAAAGCATAATTTTCACGATAAATTCAGTTTAACATAGAACAATTGGAGCAACCTTTAAGGGAGTCTCTCACCTTTAAGGAGTCTGGGTGGCTTCCGCGAGCTCAGCGTGCCCCCTAGCGTCGTCTAGGCTCCAGCACACCATAGAGAATGTCGACGGAATTTGGGTAAACCTAGATATCTTTGAAGCCAATGAGCAAATTTTCAGCGTTACTCTGCCACCTTCTGGTAGCCCTGTAATTTGCTCATACCCGTCAAACTACACCACAACCCCTGAGGGTGAGAGGAGTCCCAGAGCCCCTCTGGTTACATCTTATCCCTGACAACAGCAACAGTACTAGGCCAAGCAGAAGGCCCCCAGTCCCGTGGTGTTGTCAGCGTCTGGTCATGCTGTCTGGTTCTTTTGGGGAACCAAGAACACTGGCAATTTCCTGTGTTGTTGTTGGGGCTTCTCTGCCTGACAGCTCAACAGGGAGAAGATTGAACCCTGGAACTGGGTACCATTTTAAGAACCTCTGGTTTGGGAAATAGCCTTTTAAAGACAACATCACACTTAGTAACCGTGGTTGTCGTGAGTTTGCTATACAATGCACATGGCTGGCCTCGAACTCACAGAGATCTGCTTGCCTCTGCCTGCTGAGTGGGAGAGATTTCTGTTCAGAGCCACGGCTCACCGTTCGACTGGGTTTTTGAGTTTTTGAGTTCATGTGCATTCTGGGTATTAAGCTCTGTCAGGTGTAGAACTAGCAGATTTTCCTCTATTCCATAGTCCCCCACCCCCCACCCCCCTTTGCTCTGCTAACTTCCCAGAAGCCTTTAAATTCTGTGAGGTCCCTTTGTTGACTGGTGACTTATTTCGCAGGTGACTAGAATCCTAATTAAGTGCTTTCCCCTGCCTCTGTCTTTTTGTTTGTTTGGTTTTGTCTTTCTGCTTTTGTTTTGAGATGGACTCTATGTATTCCTGACTGTCCTGTACTTCTGACTGTCCTGAAACTCCATATGTAGATCAGGCTGGCCTCACCTCACAGAGACCCCCTGCCTCTGTCTTTATTTTAAAGTGTTTTCTCTTCTTTTCCATTTATCATGCCCAGAGTTTTGTTTGGTTCGCCTGCTTTTCATTTTTCATGACTGGGTTTCTCTGTGTAGCCCTGGTGGCCCTGGAGATCCACCTGCCTCTGCCTTCCAAGTGCTGAGATCGAAGTGTGTGTCACCGCAGGCTGGGTCTGGGGGTTTGACATGTGGGGCTGGTCACATTTGTACGCAGAGTGAGAGAGGAGACTTGGGTTTCATTCACCTGTATGAGAAAGCATATTAAGAGCCCCACATTTTCTTTTCTCCAACATCTAGTCTGGCACTTTTGTCAAAAATCAGGAGGCTGAGGAGTGGAAAGGTTGTTCAGATCAGTGGCTCTCACCCTTCTGAGTGCTGTGACCCTTTAATACAGTTCCTCATGTTGCGGTGACCCCAACCACGAAATTGTTTTGTTGCTATTTCTTTTTATTTTTTTTTTTTAAGATTAATTTATTTTTATAAGTACACTGCTGTTGTCTTCAGATGCACCAGAAGAGGGCATCAGATCCCATTACAGATGACTGTGAACCACCATGTGGTTGCTGGGGATTGAACTCAGGACCTCGGGAAGAGCTGTCAGTGTTCTTAACGACTGAGCCACCTCTCCAGCCCCTCTTTTTTATTTTTTAAATATATTTATTTATTAACTTTATGTATTTATTAACTAATCTATCTGTATGTACACCACCGTGCCAGAAGAGGGCATCAGATCCCACTACAGATGGTTGTGAGCCACCATGTGGCTCCTGGGATTTGAACTCAGGATCTCTGGGAGAGCAGCCAGTGCTCTTAACCACTGAGCCATCTCTCCAGCCCTCTTTGTATTTTCTTATGAATTGTAACTTTTATTCCCAATATTCATGGAAAACAGTACTGACACTTTGATTACTCTAGATCTGTACATTGCTTTTGGTAGGATGGTCATTTTTTTCTTTTCTTTTCTTTTTAATTTTATTATTTTATGTACGTGAGTACACTTCAGACACACCAGAAGAGGGCATCAGATTCCATTACAGATGGTTGTGAGCCACCATGTAGTTGCTGGGATTTGAACTCAGGACCTCTGGAAGAGCAGTTAATGAGTGCTCTTAACCACTGAGCCATCTCTCCAGCCCCTCCTTCTACCATTTTTAAAAAAAGATTAATTTATTTATTATATATGAGTACACTGTAGCTGTCTTCAGACACACCAGAAGAGGGCAACAGATCTCATTATAATCTCAGCACTTGGGAAACTGAGGTAGGAGATAACGTTGGATTTGAAACGAGCCTTGATCACATAGCAAATCGGGCCAGCCTGGGCTACAGGTAAGATCCTTTCTCAGAACCCCTTCCTCCGCCAAATGAAAGAAAACAAACACACGGGCTGGAGAGAAGGTTAAGAGCACTTGATGCTCTCCTGGATGTCTCAGGTTTGAGTCTCAGCCCCCACAAGCTTCTTCACTCCCGTTCTAGGGATCCCGTTCTCTCTTCTGGCTTCCCAGGGGCACCAGACGCATACGTGAAGGCAAAACATCCATACCTGCAATGTAAGAAAATTTCAAAACAGCATAATTTTCACGATAAATTCAGTTTAACATAGAACAATTGGAGCAACCTTTAAGCGAATCTCTCACCTTTGAGGAGTCTGGGTGGCTTCCGCGAGCTCAGCGTGCCCCCTAGCGTCGTCTAGGCTCCAGCACACCATAGTTAGAAAATGCCGACGGTCCTTGGGTAAACCTAGATATCTTTGAAGACAATGAGCAAATTTTCAGTGTTACTCTGCCACCTTCTGGTAGCCCTGTAATTTGCTCATACCCGTCAAACTACACCACAACCCCTGAGGGTGAGAGGAGTCCCAGAGCCCCTCTGGTTACATCCTATCCCTGACAGCAGCAACAGTACTAGGCCAAGCAGAAGGCCCCCAGCCCCGTGGTGTTGTCAGCGTCTGGTCATGCTGTCTGGTTCTTTTGGGGAACCAAGAACACTGGCAATTTCCTGTGTTGTTGTTGGGGCTTCTCTGCCTGACAGCTCAACAGGGAGAAGATTGAACCCTGGAACTGGGTACCATTTTAAGAACCTCTGGTTTGGGAAATAGCCTTTTAAAGACAACATCACACTTAGTAACCGTGGTTGTCGTGAGTTTGCTATACAATGCACATGGCTGGCCTCGAACTCACAGAGATCTGCTTGCCTCTGCCTGCTGAGTGGGTAATTCTTCTTTTGAGAGATTTCTGTTCAGTGCCACGGCTCACCGTTTGACTGGGTTGAGTTTTTGAGTTCATGTGCATTCTGGGTATTAAGCTCTGTCAGGTGTAGAACTTGCAGATTTTCCTCTATTCCATAGTTCCCCCACCCTTGCCCCCCTTTGCTCTGCTAACTTCCCAGAAGTCTTTAAATTCTGCAAGGTCCCTTTGTTGACTGGTGACTTATTTCGCAGGTGACTAGAATCCTAATTAAGTGCTTTCCCCTGCCTCTGTCTTTTTGTTTGTTTGGTTTTGTCTTTCTGCTTTTGTTTTGAGATGGACTCTATGTAGTCCTGACTGCCCTGTACTTTTGACTGTCCTGGAACTCCATATGTAGATCAGGCTGGCCTCACCTCACGGAGATCCCCCTGCCTCTGTCTTTATTTTAAAGTGTTTTCTCTTCTTTTCCATTTATCATGCCCAGAGTTTTGTTTGGTTCGCCTGCTTTTCATTTTTCATGACTGGGTTTCTCTGTGTAGCCCTGGTGGCCCTGGAGATCCACCTGCCTCTGCCTTCTAAGTGCTGGGATCGAAGTGTGTGTCACCGCAGGCTGGGGTTTGACATGTGGGGCTGGTCACATTTGTACGCAGAGTGAGAGAGGAGACCTGGGTTTCATTCACCTGTATGAGAAAGCATATTAAGAGCCCCACATTTTCTTTTCTCCAACATCTAGTCTGGCACTTTTGTCAAAAATCAGGAGGCTGAGGAGTGGAAAGGTTGTTCAGATCAGTGGCTCTCACCCTTCTGAGTGCTGTGACCCTTTAATACAGTTCCTCATGTTGCGGTGACCCCAACCACGAAATTGTTTCGTTGCTATTTCTTTTTATTTTTTTTAAGATTAATTTATTTTTATAAGTACACTGCTGCTGTCTTCAGATGCACTAGAAGAGGGCATCGGATCCCATTACAGATGGTTGTGAGCCACCATGTAGTTGCTGGGATTTGAACTCAGGACCTCTGGAAGAGCAGTAAATGAGTGCTCTTAACCACTGAGCCATCTCTCCAGGCCACCTTCCAACTTGCTGTTCTCCCAGACATATGGCATTTTGTTGGCCACCTGAGCCTCATGGGCCTCTTGTCCCTCCTAGAGGGAATGTTTAAATTAAGAAGAAATTTCTCTAGGACAGTTGGATACTTATAGAATTCTCCAGGCGTCATGGTATAGACAGACCCTGACTCTGCTCCAGGTACCTGTTTCCTTATTCTTCTCAGAGCACACAGACATGCTCCTGCCTCAGCACATCGGCATTGCAGGATCCATGGTCTAGAAGGAACTTTGTTCAGCACCCTTGGGAAAGAAGATTTCTTTATTTAATTTATATGGTTACCTTGTCACTGTCTTCAGACACACCAGAAGAAGGCATCGATGGATCCCATTACAGATGGTTGTGAGCCACCATGTGGTTGCTGGGATTTGAACTCAGGACCTCTGGAAGAGCAGTTAGTGAGTGCTCTTAACCACTAAGCCATCTCTCCAGCCCAAGGGAAAGAGTTCCTACAATCTTCAAAGCTTTCCTCAAAGGTCACCCTCTGACGCCACACTGAATTCCTATTCCAACAGCTCTCTTAGGGCTGAGAGCCCCTTCTGCTCCTGGGGAGAACCAAGTGCAGTTTCCAGCACCACATCCAGGGCATCTGACTTCCTCTTTTGACCTCCAGGACCCCTGCACTCACCTGACTACACCCACAATGGTGCACACATCCACCGGGGTAGACTCAGTGAGAAATCTCCCCCATGGGCTAGGGCAGTTGACCTTTGTTCAGGGGTATGGCCTTGCAGGAGGAAGTATGTTCCTTGGGGAAGCTGTGAGAGTAAAAAGTCCCAGCAGCTTCCATTTTGTTCCCTCTGTTTCCTGTATTCCATTAGGGATGTGAGCTCTCAGCTTCCTGCTCCAACCACCTTGCCTGTGGCTTGCTGCAGCACTTGCCTGCCATGAGGCACTCTTCTCTGTTGGAGTGTAGCCCCATCCTCATCTTCAATGAGTTGCCTTGGTCAGAGGGTTGTACCACAGCAACCTAAAAGTAATTACTACACACAAATAATTTTTTAAAAGATATGTTTATTTATTATAGATAATAAGTACACTGTAGCTGTCTTCAGACACACCAGAAGAGGGCATCCAATCCCATCACAGATGGTTGTGAGCCACCGTGTAGTTGCTGGGATTTGAACTCATGGTCTCTGGAAGAGCAGTCAGTACTCATAACCACTGAGCCATCGCTCCAGCCCTCCACTTGCCTTTAGAAGTGGAAATTTCTGGCATCTTTGGAGACTCAGTTAGGTCATATGATATCTTTCTGAGGCAGACACAGGCGAGAGAATATTTTGTTGAAGCAGACACGTGATATTTTGAGAGAATAAATGTGACTCTACAGACAAAGCTCTGGCATTGGTTCCCCTTTGCATTGCCTTGCTGATTGTGGGATGATGTCATCACGCAGGTGTAGGCGGGTACAAAATAGAACGAGGCCTGTCATTGGACGAGAAGGAAGGATGGGTGGGAGAAAAGTTTGAGGGAAGAGGAGGAGACTGGAATGGGAGGAGAGAAACTGCGGAGAGAACATGGAGGCTGACGTTAAGATTCCACTCTGTGTATTTACAGGTTGTTATGAATGTTCTTAAGGGATGGATGTGTACTGGTCTTTGTATGTTTAGGTGGGCAATTATATCTTATCAATTGGATCAGAGGTTATTGTGTTGTGTGTTCTTTCATGTAGCGATTTAAGTTTAAGAGAGTGTGTGGCAGCTAGAGACACTGGGCCGCCACGGAATTGGGATGTGTGTTTCTGGCAAGATATCTACCAGCTATCTTGGGGCACTGCGGTGCCAGATCTAGCGGGTGTAAAAGACAGCATTTGAGTTTTTATAATTTTACAACAACAGCTGATCTTTGCTTGTTGTGACTTTGTAGAGAGAAAATGCACCAAAGAACTTCTTGTGGTTCAGGGGATTCTTGCCTTCCATTGACTTGAGCCAATTGGGCGGAGCCTCGTGGTTTCTTCTGGATTGAGGTGCTACTGCTGCTCCCAGTGTGGTATTTGTTGAGTGCACTGGACTGTGGCTGCTGATTCCTGTTTAGTAGTTTGCTAGTGGACCTGACTGCTGATATCCTGACAATAAAGATTGGAATCACCCCAAGGAACTATTTCTAAACAGATCCATGTCCCCCTTCACCCTATTAGCCTTTCTTTTCCACTACCTCTGGTGGGTGGTGAGCTAGATGGGAGGTTGAAGTATTAAAGAAACTATATTAAAGAAGTTTTTTAAAAATCCAAGCCTATAGCCCCTGAAGTCAGAGACCTGGCTATAAACACACACACACACACACACACACACACACACACACACACACACACACACACACACAATCGTAAACAATCTTAAATAATAATAACTCAAAGAGTGGTGGATGTGCAACTTTTAATCCCAGCAGAGGCAGAGGCAGCATGATCTATGTTTGAGGCCAGCCTGGTCTACATAGTAAGTTCCAGGACCGCCAGGGCTACTACATACGGAAACCCTGTCGTGGAAAACCAAAAATTAAAGACCAATAGCTCTCTGCCCTGCTCCACTCACCTGCACTCTGGTCGCCTTGCCTTTTGCCCTCCAGCTCCGGACACAACCTGTTCTTTGTTATTCCCTTACATTGTATCACATGCATCTTTCCACTACAGTGCTTGCTCCAGGAAACCAGCAACACCGTATTCTTCCTACTGTATCTTAGAAACAGAACTTAGATCTCAAATCTGGAATAGACACTGTGGGCTGATGACAATGGACACAGTTGTGTCACCTGATTGAGGACTGCATTTCCTCCAGGCCAGACAGAGACAGCGACAGCAGACCAAGGAGAGCATCCATCCATGGTCAGCTCGGTGAACTCTGGGCAACCTGGTTACTCACGGAGCCTGTGTGAGTCGGGAGATAATCACTGAACAGCCCTGCCCCGTGTGAGTATCCACTCACAACAGCTACAACACTGTAAGCCTCTGCGTGGCTCCCAGCAGCTCCACTCAAGAGTGGTGGTGTCCACTCCCCCTCGCCAGCCACCCAGGAAGTGCTACTGATTCAACCCTGACAGGAACCTGCTACATTGTGTAAGCTCAGTGAATCTGTAACTTCTTGTGTGCTGGGCTCATTGGCCTCCTCCCTGCCCAGCAGGGAATGGTTCAGTCCAGAGGAGAAACTCATGCAGTCACCTCCAGCTTCTGCAGAGGCTCCGATTAATACAACCTCCAGCCAAAGGCTGTGATGCAGCTCCCTGTTCCCTCACACTGAGGTCAGCATCACCTGAGCTTTCCCCTCAGCAGAGCCCTCCCTTCCTCCCCACCTGCCTTTCTGTCTTTGACTCATGACCTATTTGTTTATTATCCATTAATACAACATTTATTGTGCATGAGTGTTTGTCTGCTGGGTCTGGGGAAGTCGTCATCCTTCACAAGATGAAGTTGGCTGCATCATGACAGAGATTATCATCAAGGTGGTATTCACACATCTCAGCTAAGGCTCCTGGAACTCTTGGCTGGAAATCACAAAGCTAGAAGAGAATCCTTCAAGGGTCAGAATCCGGAACAAAGGAATTTCCTTCTCACAAATTCCCATAATGTAGTTTTGAAAAGATTTATTAATCTTGTCTACAAACTTTTTTTTTTCTGTATTTATTTGTACCATGCATGAGCCTGATCTCCACAGGGCACTGGATGCTCTTGGGCAGGAGTTATGGATGGCTGTGAGCAACCATGTGCATGCTGGGATCGAGACATCATCTGCATTAGCACCAAGTGCTCTCAACCCCTGGGCTATCTCCAATTCCTGGACCAGTTTCTAAAATAAACATAAATCTAAAGTAGACTCATCCCATCAACCCTGAATCTTCTCTAGAGGCAGCACCAGGATCCCCAGAGGCAGGGAAGGACAGGGGCATGGGCACAGCACAGATCCAACAGGGCCAGATCTGAGATGAGAGCCTGTGGATCCCTCCTCTGTGTGGATCCTGCAATCCGGGGTTAGCTGGGGAAAGATGGGAAAGATGGGGAGAACCTCCACGGAGGGCCCTGGAAGGAGGCAGGAGCTCAGGAGAGTTTAGTTCATCTGTGTAGCTCATAGTATCCCGAGGGCACAGCGCTTGTAGAGTCTGGTGGGACAAGAGTGGAAAAACACTTCCTACTCCTGTCACACTTGGCATCCATGGGGAGAGCAAGACAGGAAGCACCCACAGGAAAAGAATAGGCCCAGTCCTCCACACAAAGAAAAACACAGGAATAAACACAGAAGACAAAGCCACAGTTAGGACAGCAGCCTGGGCTGCTCATCATCCTGGGGACAGGACAAGGATCTGGCCATCCTGTGACCCTGTGATCACAGACGTGTGCTTCACAGTGATGGAGAGAATAGAGTACAGAGGTGACACAGCCAAGGAGTGACCCCCAAAGATGACAACACACTGAGTTCTACCTGGGCACAGCCCTGTCCACACTCACCTCCCACAGCCCCACCCTGTCCCACCAGACACACACAGCTTAGTGACACAGATTCTGGAAGGTTCTCCACCTGCCATTTATTTAAAACAAAACAAAAGAAAACAAAACAAAAACAAAAAACAAAGAACCTCTAAGTATTCTCAATCCAGTAATTTAAAAAGCCATCAACACTTGTGTCAAGGATGTGAACAGTCAAGTTCACACTCAGATTCTTATTCTCAGTGTAGAAGTGAGGAGTTGCAGCTCAAAGCAGCACTGAGTGACAGGATGCAGATGTCCCCAATCCCTACCCCCAGGCTGGACCAGCAAGGTTGAATGTGGAAGGGAACGCAGGCAGTGCAGGGACAGGGTCCAGGTGTGCAGGGCAGGCTGGGCTCCACAGTTCTTCACACTGAAGCCATAGAATCACAGGGAACATCAGACACTGGTGTCTAAAGAGAACTGAGGGCTCTGGATGTCACAGGAGAGACCTGAACACATCGTCTGTCACTCAGTCCACTCCAGGCAGCTCTCTTCATACTAGAGACCGAGAGTCACAAATCATCACTGTGAAGACAACAGCCCAACAACCCTCCACTCACAGGGGATTCTGGGAGTCCCTGAAACCAATCAGGTCCACATTGTCCCTCCCCAGTCAGACCCAGAGTTACCTTTACAATGTGAGAGAGACACATCAGAGCTCTGGGAGCTGTCCCTGCCTAGGGTAAAACAAAACACATGTATATGTTTATATGTATACGTGTATGTGTGTGTGTGTGTGTGTGTGTGTGTGTGTGTACGTGTTTCTGTATATGTGTATGGATTCATATCCCAGAAGATTTCTATGGAGGAGCTACTATGGATTCCCAGAGCTCCCAACATCTCCAGCTTCACTCTAATTACCTCAGGGACAATCCTGCCCCCACACTAACCTGGAGCAGGGGTGTAGTCTCCTTTTCCACTTGTGAGAAGAAAAGCTGTGAGAAATTCAAGGAAGGTCTTGTGAGGAGGAAGTTTCCAGAACTGACAGAGGACCCAGTTGGAGACAGCAGCAATGAGGGGTGTGGCTGTGCTTCCCATTAATGAGCAGAGCGCTCTCCTAAAGGAAGCTTAGGGGAAACAGACCCTGCCCTTTCCTACCTGTTTTATCCCTCCTCCTTCCTCACAACAGCCACCAGAGCTCCAATGATGGCCACAGCTCCAAGGAAAACCAGAACAGCAATGATTCTCATGTTGAAGTCTGTGGATGGAGGAGGCTCTGGGAAGGGCAGGTAAGAAATGAAGGTGGGGGTCATGACCCCAGCTCTCAGCCCTGACCAGCTCAGGGCCTGCAGAAGGCTCCAGCTTTCCCTGGCCCCAGCTCTGCACCCACACTTCCTTACCCCATCTCAGGGTGAGCGGCTCAGGCAGCCCCTCATGCTCCACATGGCATGTGTAATTCTGCTCCTTCCCAAGAGGCACCACCACAGATGCCCACTTCTGGAAGGTTCCATCCCCTGCAGGCCTGGTCTCCACAAGCTCCATGTCCTGGGTCAGGTCCTCCCCATTCAACAGCCAGGTCAGGAATATGTCAGCAGGGTAGAAGCCCAGGGCCCAGCACCTCAGGGTCACATCACCTTCAGGTCTGGAGTGAAGGGTCACATGTGCCTTTGGGGGATCTGTGTGGAAGATTTAAGAAATCACACAGTTAACAAGACAAACTGAAAAATACAGAGGACACAGTTAAATCAATGATGACAGTGAACTGTGTGTGTCTGACACTTCAACTGTCATCTTAATAGTGAGCTGCAGGGAGAGCTGGTCCCCTCAGCACAAAACTGCACACTTTCCTGAGGGACTCAGAAGCTAAGGGGGAATCCATATGAGCCAGTGGGTCAACATGGCCGTCCTTATGTGATGTCCATATGTGATGCATTAGGTGGGTAGGCATATAACAGAAAAGGGAATGGAAAATAATTGATTTAATATGTGTTTGCAGACAAACTATGACTAGAAGCAAAATAATGCCTTCATAAAAAGGAAAGAAAAAAGAAAGAAAGAAATAAGAAAAAGCGAGAAAAAAAGAAAAAGAAATTCCACAATTTATATTCCTCCAGGGTACCCCACAAGGGCTCATGGGACCATTCTCCACTGTAGGAAGAGAGAGAAATGGGATGTGGAAGAGAGGCAAACCCCACATCAGGGAGGGATCTGTGAGAATGTGTTCTTTGGAAAGTTCTAGAAACTGGGGGCACCAGCCTAGTGTAGTGGAGTCCATGTCTCCTATGAGGTAAAGGAGACTTCTGGTCCTGAGGTGTAAGGGCTGACACACTCAGCAGGACAGGAGTCAGTGTCCTCAGAGAGTGGGTGTGGGCAGAGAACCTGGCCTGGGAGAGGCCATGGCTGACAGCAGGGAGCCCCTGCTGTTAAGTGGGGAAATTCTCTCCTTCCCTCCTGAGAGGGACTCAGAACTCTCCAGGGAGAAGGCTGGGCCCTGGGAGAGGCAGTGCAGTCACTGTGATGAGGGATCAGGAGACCCAGGGACACTGTCTCCCCTCTGAGACAGGGGCATCACCCAGCTGAGGGTTTCTTCTTCCCCAGGACTGAGCCCCAGCCCGAGGGCAGAGGAGGAGAAGCCCGCGGCCCCCGCACCTGAGCGCAGCAGCGTCTCCTTCCCGAGCTCCAGGTATCTGCGGAGCCACTCCACGCACGTGCCCTCCAGGTAGGCCCTGCTTCTCTCTGCAGCACCAGTCCCGCTCCCACTTGTTCCGGGTGATCCCTGCTGCAAAGTCCGCCGCCGTCCACGTTTTCAGGTCTTCGTTCAGGGCGATGTAATCGCGGCCGTCGTAGGCGAACTGCATATACCCGCGGAGGAGGCTCCCGTCCGACCCCACGTCACAGCCATATGCGTTCTGGAAGGTGTGAGAGCCTGCGGGACCCCGCGGTCAGACCCGCCCACCGGCCCCGGCCCCGCCCGCCCGCGGACTCCTCCAAACCGAAAGGGAAACCGGCCTGGGTCGGTTCTGCTCCCGAATCTCGGACTTGGGACCCCGGAAGTCTCCGACCACTGTGGGGACGGGAAGGGGTCGTGACCTCTGACCCGGGGTCACTCACCGCCCTCGCTCTGGTTGTAGTAGCGGAGCGCGGTCCTCAGGTTCACTCGGAAACTCTGCTCCTTTTCCTTGGCGATCTGTGTGATCCTCTCCCAATACTCCGGCCCCTCCCGCTCCATCCACCGCGCCCGCGGCTCGTATCTCGGATTCTCCGCGTCGCTGTCGTAGCGCACGAACTCCGTGTCGTCCACGTAGCCGACAGAGATGAACCGGGGCTCCCCGAGGCCGGGCCGGGACACGGCGGTGTGAAATACCGCAGCGAGTGTGAGCCTGGGGGCGGCGCGCGGTGAGACCCCGACCTCCTCCCGGGACCCCGGGCGGGTGCGCGGGCCGGGCGGGGAGCAGGGCGCGGGGCTCGGGACGCGGGTGGAGAAGGGGCGGGGGTCTGGTGTGCGACGCGGGGACCCGGCTTCCCCGGTGCCGCCCCCGCCCCTCCCCGCAGAGGCCGTTTCCCTCCCGACCCCGCACTCACCCGCGCGGGTCTGGGTCGGGGCCAGGGCGGCCGCCAGCAGCAGGAGCACCGTGCGGGGTGCCATCGCCCCCATCCGAGGTCCCGGACGCGGCTGAGTCCCGCGAGCTGCGTGGAGTTTACGGACTAGTGTCCGGGGCGACGCTGATTGGTTCACCGTATTCACGCCATCCAATAGGAATGAGAATTGCCAGCGCATCATCAATATCCGGGCAGAAGGACCTGACACAGGTTAGAAGCAGAAGTGAAACTGGGGCGATGGGGAATCCCCAGCCCCGCCCCTGACCTCACAGCCTGGCGACTAAGACTTTGCCTGAACCTTGGGCTATGGGACAGAGCGCTGTTTGTCATGGTGTCTCCGAGTTCTGACCCAGAAGCTGCCTGAACACTAGGAGACGCCTGCAGGCCTTTCTGTGTGCTCTCCTCCACCCTCTTCTTCCTTCTCTTCAGAAGTCAGACCCTGGAGTCTTCTAGAAGAAAAGCCACTTCCGGGAATACAATCACAACACAAGCCTTGTGGATGCAGTGGAGAGACGCTTCTCCTTTAAGAGGAGGCTCTGGCCTGCAAGCCCCTCCCGGACCCCACGGAGACCAGGCTCTGTTCACCTGCATGGGCGGCTCACACTGCCAAGCCTGAGTGCAGGACTCTGATCTGTAAAGAGGAGACTTTGCCTCTTCCCTCAGGATCTCTCTTCTCAACCTCGGGTTTAGACCCAGACTCCTTGCGTTTATTCCAGAAGATGCATCTGTGGCTACAGGTGGGTGCGTTTTACAAGGATCTTCATTCCCAGTCCTGAGATTGTCCATGTGAACCTGGGTCGTTGTCCACAGGGAAGAGAAGCCTGTGGAGACCGCAGACAGCACAGCGCCCTATGCTACAATGCTCTTCCCTGTGTCCACACTTCCCTGGTGCAGCTGCTTTAGTGACTAAATCACAGTAGGAGGGGAACTGTAATTAACTATACCACAGAATAATGAGAGAGTGTGGGAGAAGTTATCAATCTGTGACCTCTCACCCCCTCTCTGACCTTCACTCACACTTATGAGCTGAGGAGGTGAGAGACATGAATGTCACAATTGTGTGGGACACTGGATCTGATAACTGAGTTGGGGCCCCAGAGTTCCTCAGGCCTGAGCAGTGTGGACACTGGAGGAAAGATGATTCTCAGGCCAGAGAGTACATGCCGGTGATGTGAGGTTTCATCCCTGGTCAGTAGTGTGGGGAAAGATTAAATTTACACGTTTCTTCATTCTGTGGATGTCTCCAAATCACAGCCACAGAACTGAAGTGGAAAGAAGAGGAGAGATGGGTGGGGGCTCCTGAAGAGAGTCACCCATCACACAGAGCAACAAATGTGGGTGAGCACAGGTGTGAACTCCAGTCCCCTCCCCATGCAGGTCTCCACAGCAGCCCAGCAGCCTCTCCAGGATCTGGGGGCTCCTGTTTCAGTGAACCACTCTTAGGTGCTGTGAGTGTTTTCCATGGGAACTTGAAGCTCTTAGGTTCCATCCTGACTGACCTAAGGATGCAGTTGGGGTAGGCAGCCCCACAGAAAGGATCTGTCTCTGTTACTTTTCTTCTCATTTATTCTGTTTTTTGAGACAAGGTCTGTCTGCACTGCTCTGGCTGTCCTGGAACTTACTATGTAGACCAAGCTGGCCTTGACCTCCTAGAGATACATGGCCTTTGCATCCTGAGGGCTGGGTGTCTTAGTTTACCTTTCATTGTTGTGAAGAAACACCATGACCAAGGAAACACTTCTAAAAAGAAACATTCAATAGCGGCTGGGTAACAGTTTCAGGGGTTTAGTCCATTATAACAGGAAGCATGGCAGCTGCAGGCAGACATGGTGCTGAAGGAGCTGAGACTTCTACATCTTGATCCAAAGGCAGCCAGGAAGAGGCTCTCATTCCACACTGGGCAGAGCATGAGCACAGAGACCTCAAAGCCCTTCCTCTCAGTGACACACTTCCTCCAGCAAGGCCACGCCTACTCCCACAAGGCCACACCTCCTAATAGTGCCACTCTTTGTGGGCCAAGCATCCAAACACATGAGTCTATGGGGGCCACCTATTCAATCAACCACAATAGGATTGAAGGCCTGTGTCAGCACACTAGCTCTAGTTAGTTTTTATTACTGTGATAAGACACTATGACCAAGGTATCTTATAAAAGAATATGTTTAATCTGTTATATAGTTTCAGAGGATTTGAGTCCATGATGGCAGAGGAGAGGTGTGGTGGGGGAACAGCTGAGAGCTCCCGACTTGATTTGCAAGTAACAGACTGAGACACTGGGAATAGTGAAAGTCGATTTTTTAAAAATTTTGATATATATAATATATGTAATATAAAATATTATTGTATATAATATATAATATTGTATATAATATATATAATTTATTCATAAAGTACCTGTCTTCAGACACCATAAGAGGGCATCAGATCTCATTACAGATGGTTGTGAGGCACCGTGTGTTTGCTGGGATTTGAACTCAGGAGCAGTCGTTGCTCTTAACCACTGAGCCATCTCTCCAGCCCAGTGAAAGTCTTTTAAAACCTCAGTGCACACACCAGTGGCACACATCCTCCATCAAGGCCACACCTCCCAATCCTCTCTGAACATGGCCTCAGCTGGATTTGAAGGATTCATTCCCATGAGCCTGTGTGGCTGTTCTCATTCAAACCAGCACAGCAGTCACTGTGAAGTGTAAGAGGCCAGCAGGGTTCTGGAGATGTGTCCAGTGCAGGCTGAGGGAAATGCCCTCACACAGGGCACTCTGCTGAGTTAGGTCTCCCCTTTGTCTCTGTCTCCTCCTGCTCAGCCCCTCTGTGTCTCTGTCCCTCAGGTCTCACCCCATCCGTGCCCAGCTCCCCTCCCTCCTGAGCTCTGCACTGACCCTGTCTCTTCCTTGGCCTCTGGTTTCTCTATGGCGTCAGCCAGCAGCTGTGAGGCAGCTGTGTGGTTCCTGAGGCAAACATTCCAATGGTGGCTGGGGAGATGGCTCAGCAGCCAGGAGCACTTGTTGCTGGTGCAGAGGATCCAGGTTGAGTTCCCTCAGCACACGGTGGCTGACCACCATCTGTGACTTCAGTTCCAAGGGATCCGATGGTTGTGCACCTACATATTAATATGCACAAAGAGGACAGGTCATGAAAATAAAATATAAACACATGATTTTAATAATCCTGCCTGTCTTTCTTCTACACATCAAGAGTGAGAGGCCAAGGGCGGAGGGCACAGTGCTGTTCAGACAACAGTGGACCACCAGCCAATGAAGAGAGCTCTGTAACAGGAAGTCTGAGATGGTTGAAATAGTGTGTATTGAAATGACAATTTATAGAACAGCATAAAATTAAATATACAAAAGATCTTTCATTGTATGGGCCTACTGTGCACAGAGGAACACAGCCTCATCCCAGGAGAAGACACAGTGTGTGCTGATCTTTGTAATTGAGCAGATGTCAGTTTTGATTCCCCATGAACAAGATAAATTCCACTCAGATGGTTGGATACTAATTTATAACAGACCAGGACATCCAAACACCCAGAATGTTCCTCAGAGAAAGGTGTCCCCTTCCCCCATCTTCCCTCCCACAGCTGACTCTCCAGGTCTCACCTGTTGCTGATGGAAGAGAAGCGTCCCATTCTTGTCCAGTGGAAGAAACAGAGAGGACTGAGACTGAGCCCACAGAGCTGAGGGTAAAGGGGACCCAGGCTGGCTGAGCTGCCCCAGGGCTTCCTTGCTGTCTGTGCTTCTCCAGGGCTCTCAGGTCTCATGCTGCCCTGCTCTCATCACACTTACATCCAGAAGAACTTTACATGCTTTTCCAGCCGTGGGAAGAAAACGCCCTGTAAGAGGGGAGGCAGGAGGCAGAGCCCTGAGTGCTCAGAGGAGCTGCAAAGCCCCAGAGTAGTTGCAGAACTCTGACCTGGACTATGATGTTGATTGATTGATGTCAGCTACATGGGGGGTTAACTAAAACCCCAAAATGGAGGGCAACATCTGTGAGGTGGTTTTGCTTAAGGTGAAGTGGGAAGATCAGTTTCTGATCCTTTCCTTTGATGGAGGAAGAGACACCTGTAATCCTGATTATTTGAGTGGAGTCCCTCCCTGTTTCTAATCTGGCCACACCTTCTGCTGGAGGCCTCAGTGAAGACATGGAAGGAATCGCTTGCTCTTTGTCTGCTTGCTCTTGCTCCTGCTCCAGCTCCTGCTGCTTCTGTGGGACATTCCTGCCTGCCCGTCCTTGCTCTGCATAATGACAGCAGACTTACATTTATTTATGGATGCCTAGGCTTCATGCTGGGCCTGTCCCAGCTTCTCCTAACTCAGTTATCCCATTTACACCATCCTAAGTTCTGCCATGTGGCTGCTCACCTCTCCTCAGATTCACACATCCCGACTCCTCTGAGTCTGGGTGGCGAATCCCCCATGCTTCTCTCTTCCCAGAGTTCCTCCCTCTGACCAGAATCCTGCCCTCAGCTCTCCTTGGCTATAGGACATAGGCTTTGTATCTCATCCTTCAGAAGGTGCTTTAGGTAGGCAGGGTAGGACGGAGAGGCTTCCTCACACAGGGCACAACAACATTACCTCAGCATTGCCCCCGTTAGTCCTATAAAAGGCAAATCTTTCTCTGACATCATCAACTATACACAGTGAGAACAAGGATAAAAACATAAAGAGTTAACAATTATTAATTCTTCATTAAGAATTATTATTTATTTAATTGATTAAGAGGAATCCATTTTCTAATTAAATTTTTAGTTAATTATTAGTATTAAAATATAAGAATTACGCTCATAACATCAGGTTCCTTTGTATCTGCCAACCATTGAGAAACTATTATCTGTCCTATGAATCCAAAGTCCTATCTGTCCTTTGCCTAATTCCCTTTCCATCATAACTCAAAGTTATCCTCCTGAAAATATCTTCCTAAAACTAAATCATTTTCTTAAATCTTAAACAATTAAGGTTACTGTGAAACTGTAGCTATTGATTCTTCCACTCCATCAGTGACCTGAGAAGGATAAATGTTCCCCAAGAACTCCATATGGTGGTTCTTCGATGCCCTCCATCCTCTCTGAATTAGAATGTGGTGCGGCCAGGCACATTCATGTCTGACTTACAGAAAACCTTGTGTTCATAAAACATTCTGAACCCATTATCCTGTAGATGTCTGAGATTCAAAGACCACCTATCTATGTACAGTATATCAGAATAGGCAAATGTTGCTTGTTTCCAGTCATCTACATGATGTTTGACTTTGGAAACATCTACAAGAGGCTAAAGAAAACTTGTTTCTGTAATTAACAAAACTTGTTCCTAACCTGTCCATAAGATTGATTGACTACCCACTTGCAGTTTTTAATTTTCTTGAACTGTTTGCAATAGTTTCTTTCAAGCACTGGAACTTTACAATATGTTTTAAAATGAGTTTCATAGGTACAATACCTTAAACAAGAGTTGAGACATGGATATGGTATGTTGTAGCAAAATATATGCTTAAATTTCTCTCAGTACACAAAAATCCAGACCACTGTAAAGTGTTTGAGACCATTAGTTGATGCTCCTTAGTCTAAACGCAGAGTCAACCGTCCACCCCTGTACCCTGTCATTCCTTTATAGTCCTGACGTGGAGACTTCTAGTTTATTAGGAAAGTCAGTCAGATCACAGGACAGTTTGGGGGAGCGCACACGTGAAAGAGCGTTTGCCTGAGGAAGACACAGGAGAAAGCATCTCTCGCTAAAGCACACGCATGAAGAATGTTCTGCTAAACAGACATCTGAAAGAAGGTTTTCCTGCAGCAGACACAGGGGAAAGGATGTTCTGCTGTGGCAGACACGTGAAAGGACCTGTGATGAAGGAGTATAAATGTGACCCCACAGACAGTCGGGGACGAGCCCTGAGCATTGGGTTTGTTTTGCTCCTCCTTGCTATTCTTAGTTAAGGACGAGCGTGGATTGGTCAGCCTCACATAGTTGTGTTGAGATCCTCTGCACCTGGATCCACAGCCAGCAGGAAGAGAGAGAGGTTCTGCAACTGTCTTGGACATTCGGAGCCACAATTCCCATCCCAGTGAGAAGCTTCCTCTGCCAAGGCCACATCCCCTAATTGCCTTCAAGTACTTCCACTCCCCGATGACTAAGAATTCAAATCTGGGGACTTATGGGAGTGAATATTGAATACATTTTACTTTTTTTTGAGACTGTGTTTCTATCGTGTGCTTTATCTTGCACACCTGGCCCTGTAAAAGGTTCCCAGTTGCTGGTCAACTGGCCCTTTAGAATTCTTAGCTGTTAGAACTGCTTGACACCATGACCTTAAGTGTTGTTGCATCTTGGATTTCAAGATAGTTCATTAGAAGGGCAGCTGAGTGTGAGAAAGAGGATTGGGGGAGCAGAGTGAGAGGAGAAGCAGTTGGTGCAGAAGCTACAGGGAGACAGTAGAGCCAGGAGGAGCTGACTGAGCAGAGAGGCTAGAACAGTTGTCACAGTCTGGAGCTGCTGTCATTGGGAAAACTGGGAGAAGGGATTGATGAAGTGCAGTGTTGAGAATTGAGGGAGGAGTTGGGAGAAACGTTAGAAGGGGCTGGGCTGGAAGATGGAAGAAATTGTTGAAAAGAAATTAGACTGACAGGTCTCCTCTCTATCTCCTTCTTTCCTCTCTAGTCATAGGGGATGAAACCAGGAGGACAAAGGGTGGGGAAAAAAGAACAAACAAAGTAACAAAGACCAGCTTCATGGCTCTCCCTGTAGCCCTGGCTACCCTGGGACTCACCCTGTACACTAGGCTGGTCTCAAACTCACAGATCTGCCTGCCTCTGGGTATGCACAACCAAGGCTCAGGAAATATTCTTAATCAAATCACCACAGAAGCCTACTGAATTTTTCTTTGATCATGTAATTGGGAAAATTATCAACAAATGAGAGAAAGGCTACACACTCGTGGCAAAAGAACATCTCGGCCCAGGAATCAGTTTCTAACCTTGAGCCAGTTTGCAGATGCAGAACCCTTGAATGAACGAAGTGGCCAGGTGACCCTGAGTAAGTACCTTATAGAACGTCTAAAATGTATACTGCTAGCCTTTCTCCAGTGCTTTCCTAGTGGGACCTACAGGTTTTCACCAGGGTAACCATACACTGGGGAAAGAAATAATCAGACTTACCAGGCTCTATTGCATATTGGCCCAAATTAATGCTGATCCCAGGAGATCCCAGGAAACATTATGGTTCTTCAGTTAAAGTAGAGTGTTATAGAGGGCCAGGGAATAATGAGGTTTTGACAGAAATCTGATTGACATTAGGTTTCCTTGGTTCCAGAATTCATGCAGTGGCTATATTCCAGTCCAAGAATGTAGAATTGGGACAGCTGTACAAAGAGGTTGGCAGAATTCTCACATTGGTTCTCTGACCTGTGGAGTGAGGGCTATCATGGTTGGAAAGGGTAAATGGAAGCCTTTAGAGTTCCCTCTGCCAAGGAAAATAATAAATAAAAAAACAGTATCACATTCTTAGAAATTTCAGAAATTAGTGCCACCATCAATTGTCAAGTGTCACTCTCCACAGTCATTCTGTCTTGCTCTGCACTGGACAGACAGGAGAGTTAAAGGGAGATGTGGTCAGAACAACTTTGGATTCTGGTAACATATGTATGCTTCAGAGGGTGGGAAATAAATCCTACCTAACATTCAAGATCCTTCTAATTCAGGGAAATTCAGGAATCCAGTGGTATGGGGTATGCAGAGATATTCCATCCAAGATGAAGGAAAGGTTACTGACCTGGCCCCTCCTACCATCAAAACAGGAGCACAGGGCTTAGTTTGTGTCTTTGGATTCTGCAGACAGCACATCCCTCACTTGGATCTGTTACTCTGGCCCATAAGCCTTCTGAATCAGAGAGCTGCTAACTTCCTGTGGGTCCTGGAACAGGTGAAGACTCTTCACCAGGTCCCGGCTGCCCTTCAGGCTGCTCCAACTTCTTGGACCATATGATCCAGCAGAGCTGATGGTACTTGAGGTGTCAGTGACAGAGAAGGATGTTGTTTGGAGCCTTTGGCAGGCCTCTGTGAGGGAATCACAGAAGAGAACTTTGGGATTTTGGAGCAAGGCTCCACCATCATCTGCACACAACTATTCCCCCTGTGAGAGACAGCTCTTGGCCTGGTGCCACCTGAACGTTTGACAATGGGCCACCAAGTTACCATGTGACCTGGGCTGTCTATAATGGGTTGGATGTTATCTGACCCACCAAGTCATTAAATAGGACACACACAGCCCTAAGCTGTTATCATATAGAAGTTGTATAAACGTAATCAGGACTGGACAGGTCCTACGGGCACAAGGAAGTTACATGAAGACTTTTCCCAACGGCCTCCGGTCTCCACTCCTGTTACAATCTCATCTGCAGCCAAGTATGCACCTGCAGCCTCATGAGCTGTGCCTTTTTCTTGCAAGACTGAGGAAGAAGAGACGAGGGCCTGTCTTGCTGATGGCTGTGCATGCTATGCAGGCCCCACCAGACGTGAACAGCTGCAGCATTACCACCCTTTGCCTGGAGAACTCTGAAGGACACTTCTGGTGGGAATCTTCACAGTGGGTGGACGTTCAGGCCTTGCACATGGTAAAGCCTTTCATTTGGATGGAGAAATGGTCAGACGTGTGATTGTTCTCTAATTCATGGGCTGTGGCCAGTGGATTGGCTGGATGGGCAGGGCCTTGGAAAGAGCACGGTTGGAGTCATCTGGGGAAGAAGCAGGGGATAGATCTGTCCACATGAGTAAAGGCTGTGAAGACACTTGTGTCCTATGTACATGGTCATCAAAAGGTGATGTCAGCTTGGGAGAAGTTCAGTAACCAAGTAGGTGGGTGACCCATTCTGTGGACAGTCAGTCTCCTTACCAGCCATTTCTCATTACCCAACAGGCCCATGACCAAAGAGGCCATGGTAAGGGGGTTACCCCTAAATGTACAGCTAAGTGGTGGAGTCAGGAAATCCTAGTAAGGCTGCCCCCCTACGCTGACAATAGAGGGATGGAAAGGAGAGGTGGGTCCCCACAATTTTGTCAGGACTGAGAAAGTGACTCCAGTGTCCCGAAGGAAGGTGAGTGAATGTCCTAATACCGTGACAATTATCCAAGCCTCTATGGCAGTGGTCAGGCCATTGGAGTCTCCATCCGCTCAGTAGTCCATGGATGGACCAAGGATATGGGCTGAAGGGTGATCAGGGGTTGATGTTCCCGTGGCTCAGGGAACTCTGGGAAAAGTAGCTCATGAGGAGGTGTTTCCACCTGGGGTCTCAGGATCCGGGTGAGTGTATTGTGTCAGGGCCTTTGTAAGGCAGCCCAGGACCTGTGATGGATTTCCATAGTTATCCTGATGACCTTCGGAATTTTCCATCATTTACAGCCATAAGGGGAGCTTTGTGAAGATGGCCAGGGTGCAAGTTGTAAACTGATTCATTGCTAGGACGCCCCCTGAGGCATTGTGATTCCATTAGGTTCCTGGTCTGGGACAGTCTCACACCCATCTGCATGGGCAGCTGCTGCTGAGGACAGAGACAGCAGAGACGCAAGAGAAGAGAAGGGACTCTGGGTTGTTCTTCAGTGTGATTGACAGTGGGAGAATTGTCTGCTTCAGCCTCACAGAGCTGTTAGTTCCTTGATTGGCTGATGTCTTAAAGTCATTTATTAATCAAGATGGGAGTGAGGTCACATGGCAAAGGCCATCCTTTCAAACCTTAGCAAAGATGGCTGTCAGCAAAGAGGCCTCCATCCTGATGAGGGGACAGCGGCTGAGATGGCAACAAGCCTCAGGTTTAAAGACTTCCATGTATAGATTTTAACTCTCTACCGAGATGTGACAACTCTTAAGGTAACTTCTTCCTTAGAGATTTACTGGGTTTTAATCATACACCTCAACACATTTAGAGAATTCACTTAGCGTCTAGAGGGTAGAGAGGAGCAGCCATGGTCCCTAGTGTGAATCGTCTGTCCCTTCTCCATTGGTCTCCATTCTCTGTCACACAGGCAAGTGGCTCACCTGATTTGGGACAGATTTTGGAGGACACCTTTGAATTAAGATGCTTTGGTCTGGAGGAGGAGGAGCCATATCTCAACTCCAGTGCTTTTAATTGAAGTGGGACAGCTTAGGACAGTGTAACGCCACTGGTATCTAAAAGACACCTGAATTCCTTTGACCAAGCTGGTCAAGGTCTCAGATCTCAAAATGTCCTATGCTTTACCTGTGGGAAACATGGTCATTTGACACATAATTGTGAACAAGGCATCTCCAAGGGCAATGCATTTTCTAAATGTAAACTAGAAAGAATGTTGTTGTGAAAATACAAAAAAAATAAAAAAAGTATTGGTGTCTTTTACCCTGCTTGGTCCAGCACCGCGGTGCCCCAAGATACCTGCTGGATATCTGGGCGGAAACACATCCCAAATTCGCCAGGGCGGCCCAGTGTCTCCTGCTGCCGCACACTTTCCTACACTCAAACCCTCACATAAAAGAACACACAACACAATAATCTTAGATCCAATTGATAAGATATAATTGCCCACTTAAACATACAAGCCCATACCATCCATCCCTTAGGAACATTGATAACAACCTGTAAGTACACAGAGCGAGATCTTTAACTCAGCCTCCATTCTCCTGCCACAGCTTCTCTCTCTCCTCTCCTCCCCCTGTCTCTTCCTTTCTGTTCTAGTCTCCTCCTCTCCTTCAAACTTCTCTCCCGCCCATCCTTCCTTCTCCTCCAATGACAGGCCTCCTTCTATCCTGTGCCTGCCCCTCACCTGTACCTTACAAATTCAATGGGGAGAAGGTTCTGGTGAAGTCACCTGATTCCTGAGTACCTGACTAGGCAGCTGTCCTTGGGGCAGTGGAATTAGCATCAAACTTCCAGGCAAACCACAACAAAAGAAGGCCTAGGCTTCCAGGGGTGTGCAGACAACGTAGTAAGGGTTGCCACTGGACCAATGAGTCTAGGTCCAGGAGAGACTCCAAGGCAACTCCTTGCCAACAGGAAACATAATGGGGGTTGGGGGTTGTTGTTTGAGGCCCTACAGCAAAAGTAGGAACTGTTTGCCTCAGGGCAGCTAGGAACTAAGAATCAGGCAGAAAACCTCAACTGAGGAAACATTGCCTTCATACTACATAATATAATAATGCTCAACCTGTCCAATGATATCCGTGGGAAATTCTTCACAGGGAATGCTAAACATCCAACACTGTGTCCTGCGGCTTTAAAGCAACAGCCACCAGAAATAATTTGTAGGCAATTTCTTCAATTTATTGTTTACCATTGCATGGGTGATATTTTGATGGCTGATTCTGATGCAGATAATTTAGGGAAAAAATGTTTGCTGAAACCAAAAGAATTTTGCCTTGTTGAGGTTTCCAGATGGCTGAGAGAGAGAGAGAGAGAGAGAGAGAGAGAGAGAGAGAGAGAGAGAAGAAACAGAGACAGAGACAGAGAAGATAAGAGATTGTATTCATTATCTACATTTTAACATAAGTCAACAAAACATTCAACCTCAGAGGGTACCAATTGGAAAGAATCAGTTGTGAAATCTCAAGTTTCAGAAATTAATGGGAGATGTCAATTGGCTCTGGCCCACCATTGGATTAGCTGCACAAAGATTAAGTGATTTGTATCAGATGTTACAAGGAGATTCAGACATTGACAGGCCAAGACAGCTAACAGATTAGAAGAGAAAGAGTTAACCTGAGTAGAACAGAGACTGCAGGGGCTGGAGAGATGACTCAGTGGTTAAATGCACCACCACTTGATCTTCCAGAGGTCCTGAGCTCAATCCCCAGCAACCACGTGGTGGCTCACAACCATCTGTAATGGGATCTGATGGCCTTCTGGTGTATCTGAAGACAGCGGCAGTGTACCCACATACATGAAACAAAGAAACAAACAAACAAATCTTTAAAAAAAAGAAAGAAAAGAAAAGAAAGACAGACAGACAGACAGACATGCGGGGTAGCATAGGTCCCAAAGTGAACTGTATTTGGTTCTTTTGTCTTGTGGGTTTTTTTTTTCAATAAAACTAAGCTTTGTTATACCAAGTAATAAATACAAAGATACAACGTTTCAGTCGTTTTCCTCTAGATGTTGTGTTTGCCTCATAGTAACCACGGAACTGAGATCTACCGGGTGCTTGGTAGGTTGGGTAGATGGCTCTTTCTTCTGTCTTTATCACCTGTGCATTTTAAAGATGGACTTCAAAGCACTCAGTCATGCCAACGCTTAAGCAGAGAAGCTCCAGGAAGCAGGGTCTACACTGCACACAGGCGGGCCAGCTACTGAGCAAAGGCGTGGTGGTTTGCACTCAACTCCTCAGAGGCAGGTGAACTCATGGAAAGGAGCCAACTGGAGTGATGCAAGTGGAAATGTGTCCAAAGGGAGGTTAAAGGGGACACTGGTATTTGGGGACAAACAATAACTTGCTGTGAAGTGGCTTCACAGACATCTTTCAAATGCTTGAAAAGAAAAAAGAGCTGGGTCCTTCCTAACTACTTAAAATGCACACCGTCAGTTACTGTGAAATGTCTTCCAATCTTCTGAGTGTCGGTTCAGAGCTTAATGACTGTCTTGGAAAAATACTGCCATTTTGGACAAAGCCTCTCCTGTCCACGGGGTATCGAGATGGACCTTCAGAGTGGCCAGGGGCTAGGACCTGACCTTAGGTTCCATTTCAGCCAAGCACTCCAGAACCAGGCTTGGGCATGAATGACGCCTCCTTTTAGCCTCTCCATGGCGCTCTTGCTCCCTGCAGACCTGGATCTGATCTCTTTCCCAGACTCTGCAATGGTGGCCAGCAGCTCTGCACATTTACTCTGAGGCCCCTGGCTATTTCTAGTTCCCTGGGTGTATCCTAGCAATGGGGGGCTATAGTAACTCAGCAGCTGACGATGTTGGGAGGAGGTAGAAGGTGAATGGACACTTCCTGCATTGAGGGCGGCTGCAGGCAGGTGAGCAGTCGGGTTCGGCTTGGCAGTCCTCCCGGAGGGCGCCAGGCAGAGCCGGGCCAGGGAGCGAGCGCTGTGGCAGCGATGAGGCAAAGGCCAGGACCCAGCAGCCCCACATCACTGCACCTGTCCAAGAGCCTGCCAGGAGCCAGCACACTTTCTATTGTCGCCCACTCTGTCCGCCAGGGCAATGATGGCTGTCCCCACCCTACCGCCGCCTCAGTACAACACACCGACAAAGGGTACGGCTCACTGGAGGCAGCAAACTTTGAGCCCAGACAGTGCTGGAATAAGGAGGATGCGGCGGGCGTCAAGGGGCAGCTCCTCCAGCGGCCATTGCCACCTGCAACTTGCCACAGTTTGTGGGCTGAGGTCCCCTGCCCCAACCCATGTTCTTTTGTCTTTAACCCATTCTCCCACGGGGCTCATTAGACAAAGGGAAGTAGCATTTTAGAATGAAGCTTCTTAGCACACACTGAAAGTAAAAAAGTAAAAGCTTTATATCAAAAAGTTTCTGATTTAATTATAAAAGTATGATTGTGTCAATTGTAGGAATAGACCCATGAAAAATTATAGAGCCATATACTAATGCTGAGATTACGTCATTAAGGGTAATCGATGAGGACTGGAAAAGAGTTTGTAACAAGTATTTGGGAGCGATTAACACAGATCCTAAAAGAAAGCCACTTCACTTTACAAAAGAACTAATTGGATTGTCCCATGTATTGCAAAAAGAACACTAATTCCTGAAGACCCTACGTTCCTGTTTGAATGAAAAAGCTGGTAATGGCTGCTTATAAGTCAGTAAAAACAAAAGAATGTGTAATTAAAAGCTCATGGGCTTCGTTCAAAAGTCAGAGTTGTATGCAATCTTTATGGTATTATCACATTTTCCAGAATCTCAATATAGTGACTGAGGCTCAATATGCAGAAAGACTTGTTCTGCACACAGCAACTGCTGAATTTATTCTGGATAATTCAGAATTCACATTATTTTGCCACTGCACCAGGCAATCAGAAATAGCAACTGTCCATGACATATCACCCACATTCAGTCTCTCACAGCCTTGCCAGGTCCATTGGCAGAGGGAATGAAGGAACTGAACGATTATTCATAAGGAATGTGTTAGGAGCCTCAGATGTTCCTGAAAACCACTACGCTAAAAGTTAAGGTTTAAAGAAAAAAATTCCATGACCTGGCAACCAGTCAAGGAATTTATAAAGAAATGTCCTATTTGTTTTTTGTACAATCAAACTCCATTACACACTAGAAGTAACTCTAAGAGCACCAACAAAAGTAAATAAAAAATGAAATCTGGCAGATGGATGTGTTTCAGTTTGCAGAATTTGGGAACCTAAGGTTTGCACCACACCATTGACACATACTCAGGCTTCCAATGGGCAAATAGTTTGAGATCTGAAAATGCTGGTTTTGTAATTACGCATTTACTGAAAGGAATGGCTCTGGTGGGAATAGGTGTACAAACTAGGACCAACAGTGCCCCTGCAAATGTCTCCAGTAAGATGCAGCAATTCTTCCCTCATTACAAAGCACATTACAGCTACACCACACAATCCTGCAGGGCAAACAGTGGTAGAAAAGACCCAATCACACCTTAAAGAACACAGCTATAAAACAAAAAGAGAGAATAAAGGCCCCAGGGGTAGAATACAGTGTGCTCCATTAACTTTGGATTTTCTGAACATTAACAGGAGAGGAACAACAGCTGCCAAGAGACACTGGATCAAGGGAAAAATTGTGGAATTAAATCACCCTATATACTACAAGGATGTGTTAACATCAGAATGGAAGTCAGCAAATCTATGGTGTTGGGAATGCTGATTTATTTATATTTACACAGGACACAAAAAGCTGTAGATTGCATCAAAAATCATAAAGCTCAGGGTTGACCCGGGAGGTCCTCTGAAAACCATGGCCACTCACCCAGAATGAGCAAAGGAGAGAGCCTGACCAGCCACTGCCCTCCCCTGTCAGCCAGAAAAGCAGAGACCAGAAATGTTCAGCTCCTAACCACTGACAGGCCCATGTCACAGAATATTTTATTATTGTACATAGAAACCTAATGGTTAGCAAAATATAAAATCCTCAGTGGATACTGCATTTGGCAGATCCAGGATATGTGTCCTGGTGTGGTTTGGGTGCCTCTGAATTCCCCACAGATAAGAAGGCTGAAGAAGGGAAAGACCCTGCTTATTTTAAGGCAAGGTGCTTGGGAGAGGTCCTGTGGTCCTTGCTCTATGACCTGAGGCAAGGTCAGCAGGTGGCCTTGTGCTACCTTCCACCTTAAAGGTGAAATGATTGAGCCTGTAGTGGCTTGCCTTGAACAGCTCCCAACCCCAACTCCCATGACAGTGAAATGGTTCAGCAGGTGAGGGGGTAAGGGAGGAATTAAATACTTCTTTTAAAAGTAATTGGGGGGTTGGGGATTTAGCTCAATGGTAGAGCACTTGCCTAGCAAGTGCCCCTGGGTTCGCACCCACCTCCAAAAAAAAAAAGAAAAAAAAAAAAAAAAAAGACTGGAAAGAAGGTTGACCTCCCCTAGCTTTGAGCTCTTTCTCTTTTGGTCTTCTTGCAGGAAAACAGAGAAGCAGGTGGCAGGACAGGAAAAATATATCCAGGAAAGAGAGCTCAGGAGCCCTTTTAGTTTGCAGGAGTTCAAGGAAAAAAATGGCAGACTTGGGGTTGGGGAAAATTAAATCCAGGGTAACAAGAGCCTTGCCTAGGAAGGAAGCCCTCTTGGGTTTGCAGGAAAAAAAAAAAAAAAAAAAAAAAAAGAAAAGGCAGACTAGACTGATAGAGTGACAGAGAAAGATTTCTGAAGAGCTGGAGTTTACTTGTAGCATCAGGCTGGTAAATAGATATCTCGTATATAGTTAAGAAAATAAAGTTTCCTTGCTGAGCTGTCAGGTTGTTACCTCAGCTTCTGCCTCCCGTGTCTTTAGTGCTATGAATATGAGATGATTTAAATGGTCCCAGGCCTCTGAGGGGGACTTTGCTCTCCTGCCATAAAGAGCCATCCAAAGGCAGAGCAACCACAGGTGCATTAGCTGGGAGACCCAGGTTCACAGAGCTGGGGGTGGAGATTAAGAGACTTCAGGGAGTTAACTCCAGAACACAAGATGGAAAAGGTAAGACAGTCCTGGTTCAGGAATCGGTACCTAAGTTACAGGGGAGAGAAGCATCGCCGATTGCTAAGTGGAAACTTCTGGTTTCTTTGGAAAGTCAGTTGAGTCAGATGGGTTTTGCTGAAGGAGACACAGGTGAAATGATGTCATGATAAGGCAGACACGTGACAGAACACGTGACAGGACACTCGATGAGACACGTGATGTTTGGAAAGAATGTAATTGGGGTTGGGGATTTGGCTCAGTGGTAGAGTGCTTGCCTAGGAAGCTCAAGGCCCTGGGTTCGGTCCCCAGCTCCGAAAAAAAGAATTAAAAAAAAAAAAAAGAATGTAATTAAAACCCAACAGACAGCAGACCAAGCTGCATGCTATGGCTATCTTACCATTGTTTATTGGTCACCCTGCACTCCTGATTCCACAGAGAAATGCACCAAAACACTTCTGGTGATGTGTTGGTGGCTTCCCGCTGCCCCTCAGTCGGCTAATGAGCAGAGTGGAAGTTTCAGGATATGTCAGCTGATACAGACTCAAGTGGAGTTTCACTGAGGCAAGACTGGTGGGAGGACACGTGCTGTTTGGAGGGAGAATGAAGAGGACACAGTGGACAGTGGGGGCGGCCTGCACAGCTGGCTTTGCAGCCCTTCCTTGTTCTCCAGGCTTCATCTCCCCAGAGCTGTGCCCTTTGTTGAAGGAGTCACAGAGAAATCCTCCTCCTGGCTTCCCTGCTGGTCCTGCCCAGTCCTGCTGACTCATGCTGATTTTGGTGGAGGCCTGGCAGTTTCTGCTGGTTTGTGCCACTGCTGATGTTTCCTGTTTGCTATCCTGACACTTCTGGATGGCTGCTGTACTGTCAATTAGAGATTGAAGTTGCCCCAAGAACTACTACACAGCAAAAAGCTCAGCCTCCTTGTTTCTTCTGAACCGACCAGCCATTGCTGATTCTTGTGAACTGAGCTGCAGATTAATTTGCCCCAGAGAACCATTTCCAAACAGGCCCACCTCTCCAGTATCCGCACAACACTTCTTTTCCATGTCCTTTGGTGGGGTTTGGATGAGAAGGGAGCTTACATATTTAAGAATCCCATTATTGAAAATAGGTTTTGAAAAGTCTAATCCAGTTATCTCAGCTGGGGATGTGCTCCTGAAAGTTCAACAAAAAGGGACATCCTGCACCTCAGTTCCCTGAAACTGGAGAGGAGAAGCAGAAATCACCACAGCAGCATGGCCACAGGGAGAGCCCAGGGAAGCTTCCTGACCCCATCATTAGCAGCTAAATCAAGTGGGTGGGAGGAGATGTAGTGACTCATCTTGTGCACCCTGCACTTTAGAGGACCCCACTTGAGTCTCTGATCTTCAGCCCTGGGGGCTCATAATCCTGGGGACAGGACAAGGCTCTGGCCCTTCCCTGTGTCCTTGGATCACAGACTCTCCCATGTCTTCACAGTGATGGAGAGGGCACAGCCTGAGGTGACAGAGCTGAGGCCTGAGCCCATCAAAGACAAGAACTGACTGAGCACACCTGGGCACAGCCCTGTCCACACTCAGCTCCCACAGCCTCACCCTGTCCCACCAGACACACAGCTGAGTGACACAGATTCTGGAAGCTTCTCCATCTGCCAATTATTTTTTTCAAAAACAAAACGAAACAAAGCAAAACCCCAAAACAAAAAACCTCTAAGTATTCCATCCAGTAATTTAAAAAGCCATCCACACTTGTGTCAAGGATGTGAACAATCAAGTTCACATTCAGATTCTTATTCTCAGTGTGGAAGTGAGGGGCTGAAGCTCAGGGTGGCACAGGGGGACAGGATGCAGATGTCCCCACCCCTGAACCCTAGGCTGGACCAGCAAGGCTGAATGTGGAAGGGAACACAGGCAGTGCAGGGACAGGGTCCAGGTGTGCAGGGGCAGGCTGGGCTCCACAGTTCTTCACACTGAAGCCATAGAATCACAGGGAACATCAGACACTGGTGTCTAAAGAGAACTGAGGGCTCTGGATGTCACAGGAGAGACCTGAACACATCGTCTGTCACTCAGTCCACTCCAGGCAGCTGTCTTCATGCTAGAGGACGAGAGTCACAACCATCACTGTGAAGACAACAGCCCAACAACCCTCCACTCACAGGGGATTCTGGGAGTCCCTGAAACCCAATCATGTCCACATTGTCCCTCCCCAGTCAGACCCCAGAGTCTCACCTTCACAATCTGGGAGAGACACATCGGAGCTCTGAGAGCTGTTCCTGCCTAGGGTAAAACAAAACATATGTGTATGTATATATGTATACATGTATGTGTATGTATTCATATCACGGTACAACTCAGGCCCCCAGAAGATTTCTCTGGAGGAGCTACTATGGATTCCCAGAGCTCCCAACATCTCCAGCTTCACTCCAATACCTCAGGGACACTCCTGCCCCCACACTAACCTGGAGCAGGGATGTAGACTCCTACTTTCCCACCTGTAAGAAGAAAAGCTGTGAGAGTTCAAGGAAGGTCTTGACAGGAGGAAGTTTCCAGAACTGACAGAGGACCCAGTTGGAGACAGCAGCAATGAGGGTGTGGCTGTGCTTCCCATTAATGAGCAGAGCGCTCTTCTAAAGGAAGCTGAGGGGAAACAGACCCTGCCCTTTCCTACCTGTGTTTCTCCTCCTCCTCCTCACAACAGTCACCACAGCTCCTATGATGGCCACAGCTCCAATGCTGGCCACAGCTCCAAGGACGACATAAATGACATTGGTTTCCATGTTGGAGTCGGTGGATAGAGAAGGCTCTGGGAAGGACAGGTTCAAGAAATGAAGGTGGGGGTCATGACCCCAGCTCTCAGCCCTGACAGCTCAGGGTCTGCAGAAGGCTCCCTCCTTACCCCATCTCTGGGAAAGCGGCTCAGGCAGCCCCTCATGCTCCACACGGCATGTGTAACTCTGCTCCTTCCCAAGAGGCACCACCACAGCTGCCCACTTCTGGAAGGTTCCATCCCCTGCAGGCCTGGTCTCCACAAGCTCCATGTCCTGGGTCAGGTCCTCCCCATTCAACTGCCAGGTCAGGGTGATGTCAGCAGGGTAGAAGCCCAGGGCCCAGCACCTCAGGGTGACATCACCTTCAGGTCTGGGGTGAAGGGTCACATGTGCCTTTGGGGGATCTGTGTGGAAGATTTAAGAAATCACACAGTTAACAAGACAAACTGAAATCTACACAAGACACAGTTAAGTCAATGATGACACTGAACTGTGTGTGTCTGACACTTCAACTGTCATCGACTAGAGAGCTGCAGGGAGAGCTGGTCCCCTCAGCACAGAACTGCACACTTTCCTGAGGGACTCAGAAGCTAAGAGGGAATCCACATGAGCCAGTGGGTCAACATGGCCGTCCTTATGTGATGTTCTATAGCATGAGATGGGTGGTCATAGAACAGAAGAGGGAATGGAAAATAATTGATTTAATATGTGTTTGCAAACAAACACTGACTAGAAGCAAAATAATCCCTTCAAAAAAAGGAAAGAAAAAAGAAAGTAAGAAGAAAAAGAGAGAAAAAAAGAAAAAAGAAAAAGAAATCGCACAATTTATATTCCTCCGGGGTACCCATAAGGGCTCATGGGACCATTCTCCACCCTAGGAATAGAGAGAAATGGGGTGTGGAAGAGAGGCAAACCCCACATCAGGGAGGGATCTGTGAGAATGTATTCTATGGAAAGTTCTAGAAACTGGGGAGAACCAGCCTAGTGTAGTGGAGTCCATGTCTCCCATGAGGTAAAGGAGACTTCTGGTCCTGAGGTGTAAGGACTGACACACTCAGCAGGACAGGAGTCAGTGTCCTCAGAGAGTGGTGTGGGCAGAGAACCTGGCCTGGGAGAGGCCATGGCTGACAGCAGGAAGCCCCTGTGTTAAGTGGGGAAATTCTCTCCTTGCCTCCTGAGAGGGACTCAGAACTCTCCAGGGAGAAGGCTGGGCCCTGGGAGAGGCAGTGCAGTCACTGTGATGAGGGATCAGGAGACCCAGGGACACTGTCTCCCCTCTGAGACAGGGGCATCACCCAACTGAGGGTTCCTTCTTCCCCAGGACTGAGACCCAGCAGGAGGGCAGAGGAGGAGAAGCCCGCGGCCCCCGCACCTGAGGGCAGCAGCTTCTCCTTCCCAAGCTCCAGGTATCTGTGGAGAGACTCCACGCATTCACCCTCCAGGTAGGCCCTGCGTCTCTCTGTTTCACCAGTCTGCTCCAACCTGCTTCTGGTAATCCATGCCACCTTGTCTGCCACCGTCCACTTTTTCAGGTCTTCTTTAAGGGCGATGTGATCGAGGCCATCATAGGCGAGCTGATCATACCCGTGGCGGAGTTTCCCGTCCGATCCCACGTCACAGCCAAAGATTCTCTGGATGGTGTGAGAGCCTGCAGGACCTCGCGGTCAGCTCCGCCCACCCACCCAGGTAAACCCACCCTGCAGGTTCAGGTCCCGAACCTCGGACTAGGGACCAGGGATGTCTCCGGAGGGTGGTGTGGGAAAGCGGAGGGGTCTTGACCCCCGACCCGGGGTCACTCACAGTCCTCCTTCTGGTTGTAGTAGCCGCGCAGGGTCCTCAGGTCCACTCGGAACCACTGCTCAGTTTCCTGGATTCTCCGTGTCTCCTCCTCCCAATACTCCGGCCCCTCCCGCTCCATCCACGGCGCCCGCGGCTCCATCCTCGGATTCTCCGCGTCGCTGTCGTAGCGCACGAACTGCGTGTCGTCCACGTAGCCGACAGCGATGAAACGGGGCTCCCCAAGGCCGGGCCGGGACATGGCAGTGTAGAAATACCGCAGGGAGTGTGAGCCTGGGGGCGGCGTGTGGTGAGACCCCGACCTCCTCCTGGGAACCCGGGCGGATGCGCAGGCCAGGTGGGGAGCAGGGCGCAGTGTTCGGGACGCGGGTGGAGAAGGGACAGAGGGTCTGGTGTGCGACCCGGGGACCCGGCTTCTCTGAGGCCGCTCCGCCATGCCACGCAGAGGCCGTTTCCCTCCCGATCCCTCACTCACCAGCGCGGGTCTGGGTCCGGGCCAGGGAGGCCGCCAGGAGCACCGGCAGCGTGTGGCATGCCACCTCCGCCATGAGATTCCAGAAGCGTGTGCGTCTCCAGGGCTGGGTGAACTTTACACCACTGTCTTAGGCGACGCTGATTGGTTCACAGGGATCGCAGCACACAAATGGGGGTGAGATTTGCCAAGGCGTCATCCAGGCAGAAGGAATCAACAGGTTAGGAGCAGAAGTGAAACTGGGGAGATGGGGAATCCCCAGCCCCGCCACTGATCTCATGGAAGCAGACTAAGATTTTGCCCGAACCCTGTGCTGCAGGGCAGAGCACTGTTTGTCACTGTGTCTCCGAGTTCTGACCCAGAAGCTGCCTGAACACCAGGAGACACATGCAGGCCAGGCTCCCCGTGTCCTCTCCTCCACCCTCCTCTTCCTTCTTCTCTTCAGAAGTCAGACCATGGAGTCTTCTAGAAGAAAAAGCCCACTTCCTGGGAATACAATCACAACACAAGCCTTGTGCATGCAGTGGAGAGATGCTTCTCCTTTAAGAGGAGGCGCTGGCCTGCAAGCCCCACCCGGACCCCCACAGAGACAGGCTCTGTTCACCTACGGGCAGCTCACACTGCCAAGCCTGCGTGCAGGACTCTGATCTGTAAAGAGGAGACTTTGCCTCTTCCCTCAGGATCTGTCTTCTGAACCTTGGGTTTAGGACCCAGACTCTTGTGTTTATTCCCAGAAGATGCATCTGTGGCTCCAGGTGGGTGCGTTTTACACCCGGATCTTCATTTTTTAGTCCTGAGAGGTTTCATGGGGTAACAGCTGAGACCTCCTGACCTGATTTGGCAAGCAACAGGCTGAGACATTGGGAATAGTGAAAGTTTTTTAAAATTATATATATATATAAATTATAATTTATATAAAATTATATTATATATAATTCATAAAGCACACTGTAGCTGTCTTCAGACACCAGAAATGGGCATCAGATCTCATTACAGAGGATTGTGAATCAACATGTGGTTGCTGGGATTTGAGGTCATGAGCAG
>NC_046171.1:8611664-8663259 GCF_011064425.1 Rattus rattus | reverse complement strand
AGCTGCCATGCTTCCTGTTATAATGGACTAAACCCCTGAAACTGTTACCCAGCCACTATTGAATGTTTCTTTTTAGAATTGTTGCCTTGGTCATTGTGTTTCTTCACAACAATGAAAGGAAAACTAAGACACCCAGCCCTCAGGATGCAAAGGCCATGTATCTCTGGGAGGTCAAGGCCAGCTTGGTCTACATAGTAAGTTCCAGGACAGCCAGAGCAGTGCAGACAGACCTTGTCTCAAAAAACAGAATAAATGAGAAGAAAAGTAACAGAGACAGATCCTTTCTGTGGGGCTGCCTATCCCAACTGCATCCTTAGGTCAGTCAGGATGGAACCTAAGAGCTTCAGGTTCCCATGGAAAACACTCACAGCACCCCTAAGAGTGGTTCACTGGAAACAGGAGCCGCCCGAATCCTGGAGAGCTGCTGGGCTGCTGTGGGAGACCTGCATGGGGAGGTGACTGGAGTTCACACCTGTGGTCACCACATTTGTTACTCTGTGTGATGGGTGACTCTCTTCAGGAGCCCCCACCCATCTCTCCTCTTCTTTCCACTTCAGTTCTGTGGCTGTGATTTGGAGAGATCCACAGAATGAACAAACGTGTAAATTTAATCTTTCCCCACACTACTGACCAGGGATGAAACCTCACATCACCAGCGTGTGCTCTCTGGCCTGAGAATCATCTTTCCTCCAGTGTCCACACTGCTCAGGCCTGAGGAACTCTGGGGCCAGCTCGGTTATCAGATCCACTGTCCCACACAACTGTGACTTTCATGTCCCTCACCTTCTCAGCTCCTAAGTGTGAGTGAAGGTCAGAGAGGGAGTGAGAGGTCACAGATTGATAACTTCTCCCACACTCTCTCATTATTCTGTGGTATAGTTAATTACAGGTCCCCTCCTACCGTGATTTAGTCACTAAAGCAGCTGCACAGGGGAAGTGTGGACACAGGGAAGTGCAGTGTAGCACAGGGCGCTGTGCTGTCTGTGGTCTCCACAGGGGTCTCTTCCCTGTGGACAAAGGGGTCTCCTGTGCTGAGACAACAACCCAGGTCCACATGGACAATCTCAGGACTGGGAATGAAGATCCTTGTAAAACGCACCCACCCGGAGACACAGATGCATCTTCTGGGAATAAACACAAGGAGTCTGGGTCTAAACCCGAGGGTCAGAAGACAGATCCTGAGGGAAGAGGCAAAGACAGAGTCCTGCACTCAGGCTTGGCAGTGTGAGCTGCCCACTGCGCCTGGTCTCTGTGGGGTCCTTGTGGGGCTTGCAGGCCAGAGCCTCCTCTTAAAGGAGAAGCGTCTCTCCACTGCATCCACAAGGCTTGTGTTGTGATTGTATTCCCGGAAGTGGCTTTTCTTCTAGAAGACTCCAGGCTCTGACTTCTGAAGAGAAGAAGGAAGAGGAGGGTGGAGGAGAGGACACAGAAAGGCCTGCAGGCGTCTCCTAGTGTTCAGACAGCTTCTGGGTCAGAACTCGGAGACACCGTGTCAAACAGCGCTGTGCCCCATAGCCCAAGGTTCAGGCAAAGTCTTAGTAGCCAGGCAGTGAGGTCAGGGGCGGGGCTGGGGATTCCCCATCTCCCCAGTTTCACTTCTGCTTCTAACCCGTGTCAGGTCCTTCTGCCCGGATACTGATGATGCGCCGGCAATTCTCATTCCTAATGGGTGGCGTGAATCCGGTGAACCAATCAGCGTCGCCCCAGACACTAGTCCGTAAATTCCACGGAGCCCGCGGGACTTAGCCGCGTCCGGGAGCTCGGATGGGGGCGATGTCACCGCGCACGCTGCTCCTGCTGCTGGCGGCCGCCCTGGCCCCGACCCAGATTCGCGCGGGTGAGTGCGTGGTCCGGAGGGAAACGGCCTCTGCGGGGCGAATCGGGAGCGGCACCGGGGAAGCCGGGTCCCCGCGTCGCACACCAGACCCCCGCCCCTTCTCCACCCGCGTCCTGAGCCCGGCGCCCTGCTCCCCGCCCTCCCCATGCACCCGCCCGGGGTCCCGGGAGGAGGTCGGGGTCTCACCGCCCCCCGCCCCCAGGCTCACACTCGCTGCGGTATTTCAAAACCGCCGTGTCCCGGCCCGGCCTCGGGGAGCCCCGGTTCATCTCTGTCGGCTACGTGGACGACACGCAGTTCGTGCGCTACGACAGCGACGCGGAGAATCCGAGAGAAGAGCTGCGGGCGAGGTGGATGGAGCGGGAGGGGCCGGAGTACTGGGAGAAGGAGACACGGAAAATCAAGGGACAGGAGCAGTGGTTCCGAATGAGCCTGAGGATCTTGCGCGGCTACTACAACCAGAGCGAGGGCGGTGAGTGACCCCGGTTCGGAGGTCACGATCCCTCCGCGGCCCCACACGGCCGGAGACTTCCGGTTCCCAAGTCCGAGGTTTGGGAGCAGAACAGACCCCGGCCGGTTTCCCTTTAGGTTTGGAGGAATCCCCGGGCAGGTGGGGCCGGGCTGACCGCGGGGTCCCACAGGCTCGCACACCTTCCAGAAGATGTCCGGCTGTGACGTGGGGTCGGACGGGAGCCTCCTCCGCGGGTATAATCAGTACGCCTACGATGGCCACGATTACATCGCCCTGAACAAAGACCTGAAGACCTGGACGGCGGCGGACTTTGCAGCACTGAACACCAAAAACAAGTGGGATCTGGGTGATGAGGCAGAGAGAAAGAGGGCCTACCTGGAGGGCACGTGTGTGGAGTGGCTCCACAGATACCTGGAGCACGGGAAGGAGACTCTGCTGCGCTCAGGTGCGGAGGCCACGGGCTTCTCCTCCCTCTGCCCTCGGACTGGGGCTCAGTCCTGAGGAAGAAGAAACTCTCAGCTGGGTGATGCCCCTGTCTCAGAGGGGAGACAGTGTCCCTGGGTCTCCTGATCCCTCATCACACTGACTGCACTGCCTCTCCCAGGGCCCAGCCTTCTCCCTGGAGAGTTCTGAGTCCCTCTCAGGAGGGAAGGAGAGAATTTCCCCACTTAACAGCAGGGGCTCCCTGCTGTCAGCCCTGGCCTCTCCCAGGCCAGGTCCTCTGCCCACACCCACTCTCTGAGGATGCTGACCCCTGTCCTGCTGAGTGTGTCAGTCCTTCCACCTCAGGACCAGAAGTCTCTTTTCCTCAAAGGAGACATGAACTCCACTACACTAGGCTGGTTCCCCTAGTTTCTAGAACTTTCCAGAGAATACATTCTCACAGATCCCTCCCTGATGTGGGGTTTGCCTCTCTTCCACACCCCATTTCTCTCTCTTCCTACAGTGGAGAATGGTCCCATGAGCCCTTGTGGGGTACTCTGGAGGAATATAAATTGTGGGATTTCTTTTTCTTTTTTCTTTTTTCTTTTTTTCCCTTTTTCTTTATTTTTACTTTCTTTTTTCTTTCCTTTTTTTTTTTTTTTTTTTTGAAGGCATTATTTTGCTTCCAGTCAGGTTTTCTCTGCAAACACATATTAAATCAATTATTTTCCATTCCCTCTTCTGTTCTGTGACCACCCATCTCATGCTATAAAACACCACATAAGGACGACCATGTGGACCCACTGGCTCATGTGGATTCCCTCTTAGCTTCTGAGTCCCTCAGGAAAGTGTGCAGTTCTGTGCTGAGGGGACCAGCTCTCCCTTCAGCTCACTAGTGAGATGACAGTTGAAGTGTCAGACACACAGTTCAGTGTCATCATTGATTTAACTGTGTCTTATGTAGATTTCAGTTTGTCTTGTTAACTGTGTGATTTCTTAAATCTTCCACACAGATCCCCCAGAGGCACATGTGACCCTTCACCCCAGACCTGAAGGTGATGTCACCCTGAGGTGCTGGGCCCTGGGCTTCTACCCTGCTGACATCACCCTGACCTGGCAGTTGAATGGGGAGGACCTGATCCAGGACATGGAGCTTGTGGAGACCAGGCCTGCAGGGGATGGAACCTTCCAGAAGTGGGCATCTGTGGTGGTGCCTCTTGGGGAGGAGCAGAAGTACACATGCCTTGTGGAGCATGAGGGGCTGCCTGAGCCTCTCACCCTGAGATGGGGTAAGGAGGGTGTGGGTGCAGAGCTGGGGTCAGGGAAAGCTGGAGCCTTCTGCAGACCCTGATCTGGTCAGGGCTGAGAGCTGGGGTCATGACCCCCACCTTCATTTCCTGTACCTGCCCTTCCCAGAGCCTCCTCCATCCACAGACTTCAACATGAGAATCATTGCTGTTCTGGTTGTCCTTGGAGCTGTGGCCATCATTGGAGCTCTGGTGACTGTTGTGAGGAAGAGGAGGAGAAACACAGGTAGGAAAGGGCAGGGTCTGTTTCCCCTCAGCTTCCTTTAGAAGAGCGCTCTGCTCATTAATGGGAAACATGGCCACACCCCTCATTGCTGCTGTCTCCAACTGAGTCCCCTGTCAGTTTTAGAAATTTCCTCCTGTCAAGACCTCCCTTGAACTCTCACAGCTTTTCTTCTCACAGGTGGAACAGGAGGAGTCTACTCCCCTGCTCCAGGTTAGTGTGGGGGGCAGGATTGTCCCTGAGGATATTGGAGTGAAGTTGGAGATGTGGGGAGCTCTGGGAATCCATAGTAGCTCCTCCAGAGAAATCTTCTGGGGGCCTGAGTTGTAAGGTGATATTAATCCATACATACGCATATACTATACAGAAACACACACACACACACACACACACACACACACACATATACATATACATATACATATACATGTGTTTTGTTTTACCCTAGGCAGGGACAGCTGCCAGAGCTCTGATGTGTCCTCCCAGATTGTAAAGGTGACTCTGGGGTCTGACTGGGGAGGGACAATGTGGACATGATTGGGTTTCAGGGACTCCCAGAATCCCCTGTGAGTGGAGGGTTGTTGGGCTGTTGTCTTCACAGTGATGGTTTGTGACTCTCGTTCTCCAGCATGAAGACAGCTGCCTGGAGTGGACTGAGTGACAGACGATGTGTTCAGGTCTCTGCTGTGACATCCACAGCCCTCAGTTCTCTTTACACACCAGTGTCTGATGTTCCCTCTGGTTTTGTGGGTTCGTTGTGAAGAACTGTGGAGCCCAGCCTGCCCCTGCATTTCAGGGCCCTTTCTGCACTGCCCTGTGTTCTCTTCCACAGCCAACCTTCCTGCTCTGAAGTGGAATACTCAGGGTTCTCAGGAAAGTTGTTTGGATGGTGTTTTGCTGTGGCAAACAGGAGGAATGTTTCCTTACAGTGGACACAGGTGTGAAAGACTGAGATTGACTGGGGAAGGAATGTTTCCCTCAGACAGACACAGGAGAGAGGATGTTCTGCTAAAGCAAGCACATGAAAGGACACGCGATGAAGGAGACTTTGCTCACAACATGCATGTATTGGTCTGCCTTACATTGCGTACTTGAGCTGTATTTGTCACGGCTCCATAGTGAGAAATGCACCAATTAACTTCTGGTGGTGTGCTGCAGTCTGTTGCTGCTTCTGAGGACTGTGGCAGACTGGATGCATGTGCTGAGCAAAACTAGTTCTGAGTCAAGGCACATGGAGGACACTCGATGTTTAGAGGATATAAATAGGGCTCCACAGAGTGACTGACACAGAGGTTGTCTTGTTGCTACAGCTCGCAGTGGAACGCTTATGAGAATTTGCTGATCTCTGCTTCCCTGACAGAGGCACAGCTGAGAACCTCTCCTGGGGTTCCTCCAGCTGACTCCTGCCAGGCCTGGCTCTCTCTGCTTGGTGATGCCACTGTTGCTCACCTGACTCTACAAACTGGACTGCTGGTGTACACGAGGTGTTTGCAAGTGTTAGAGCTGCTGCCGACCTGTGAACTGAACTGATTTCCACACAATACACATGTGGTCGGAAAGCTGCCCTGGGCTGTCCCTGTAGCCAGGGTTCTCAGGGGCTGGTGTGGTCTGTCTGCTCATCTCTCAGGAGCAAATCCACAGCTGAGATAAGACCTAACAAAGATGCTTCTCCCCTGTAACTTAGGTACCGATTACTGAACCTGGACTCTCTTATCTTTTCCATCTTGTGTTCTGGAGTTAACTCCCTGAAGTCTCTTAATCTCCACCGCCAGCTCTGTGGACCTGGGTCTTGCAGCTAATGCACCTGTGGTTGCTCTGCCTTTGGATGGCTCTGTATGGCAGGAGAGCAAAGTCTCCCTCAGAGGCCTGTGACCATTTAAATCATCTCATATTCATAGCACTAAAGACAATGGAGGCAGAAGCTGAGGGAAAAACCTGACAGCTCAGCAAGGAAACTTTATTTTCTTTTTTTTTTTTTTTCTTTTCTTTTTTTCAGAGCTGGGGACCGAACCCAGGGCCTTGTGCTTGCTAGGCAAGCGCTCTACCACTAAGCCAAATCCCCAACCCAGAAACTTTATTTTCTTAACTATATACCAGATATCTATTTACCAGCCTCATGCTACAACTAAACTCCAGACCTTCAGAAATCTGTCTGTGTCACTCTATCAGTCTAGTCTGCCTTTCTCTTGAGCTCCTGCAAACCCAAGAGGGCTCCTGAGCTCTCTTTCCTGGATTTATATTTTACCTGTGTCCTGCCAGCTGCTTCTCTGTCATTCCTGCAAGTCCTAAGAGAAAATCCTATTCCATAAAGGCTCTTCAAAGCATTTAGTTGCTCCCTTACCCCTCACCTGCTGAACCATTTCACTGTCATGGGAGTTGGGGTTGGGGGCTGTCCAGGGCCAAGCCCCACCATTTCACTTTATGGTTGAAGGGAGCACAAGGCCACCTGCTGACCTTGCCTCAGGTCATAGAGCAAGGACCACAGGACCTCTCACAAGCACCTTGTCTTAAAATAAGCAGGATCTTTCCCTTCTTTCGTGTTCTTATCTGTGGGGAATTCAGAGGCACCCAAACCACACTAGGACACATATCCTGGATCTGCCAAATGCGGTATCTACTGAGGATTTTATATTTTGCTAACCGCTAGGTTTTCTATGTACAATAATAAAATATTCTGTGACATGGGACTGTTAGTGTTTAGGAGCTGAACATTTCTTGTCTGGGCTTTTCTGGCTGCCAGGGGAAGGCAGTGGCTGATCAGGCTTTCTCCTTTGGTTGATCTGGGTCAGTGGCCATGGTTTGCAGAGGACCTCTCTGCTCAACTCTGAGCTTTATGATTGTCGATGCAATCTACAGCTTTTTGTGTCCTGCGGGATTAAAAACAAATCAGCACCCCCAACACCATACATTTGCTGACTTCCATTCTGATGTTAACACATCCTGATAGTATATAGGGTGATTTAATTCCACAGTTTTTCCTTGATCCAGTGTCTCTCGGCAGCTGTTGTTGGTCTCTTGTTAATATTCAGAAAATGCAAAGTTAATGGAGTACACTGTATTCTACCCCTGGGGCCTTTATTCTTTCTTTTTGTTTTATAGCTGTGTTCTTTAAGGTGTGATTGGGTCTTTTCTACCACTGTTTGCCCTGCAGAATTGTGTGGTGTAGCTGTAATGTGCTTTGTAATGAGGGAAGAATTGCTGCATCTTACTGGAGACGTATGCAGGGGGCACTGTTGGTCCTAGTTTGTACACCTATTCCCACCAGAGCCATGCCTTCCAGTAAAAGTTTAATTACAGAGCCAGCATTTTCAGATCTCAAACCATTTTCCCATTGGAAGCCTGAGTATGTGTCAATGGTGTGGTGCAAGCCTTAGGTTCCCAAATTCTGCAAACTGAAACACATCTATCTGCCAGATGTCATTTTTTATTTACTTTGTTGGTGCCCTTAGCGTTACTTCTAGTGTATAATGGAGTTTGGTTGTACAAAAAACAAGTAGGGCATTTCATTATAAATTCCTTTGCTTGTTGCCAGGTCATGGAATTTTTCCTTTAAACCTTAACTGTTAACATAGTGGTTTTCAGGAACATCTGAGGCTCCTAACACATTCCTTGTGAATAATTGGTCAGTTCCTTCATTCCCTGTGCTAATGGACCTATCAAGACCGTGAGAGACTGAATGTGGGTGATAAGTCTTGGACAGTCGCTATTTTTGATTGTCTGGTGCAGTGGCAAAATAATGTGAATTCTGAATTATCCAGAATAAATTCAGCAGTTGCTGTGTGCAGAACAACTCTTTCTGCATATTGAGACTCTGTCACTATATCAAGAGATTCAGGAAATTTTGATAATATCATAAAGATTGCATACAACTCTGACTTTTGAACTGAAACCTATCGGCTTTGAATTACAAATTCCTTTGTTTTTACTAACTTAGAAGCAGCCATTACCAGCTTTTTCATTCAAACGGGATCGTCCAGTCTTCAGGAATTAGTGTTCTTTTTGCAATACATGGGACAATCCAATTTGTTCTTTTTATAAACTGAAGTTCTTTTAGGATATGTGTTAATTGCACCCAAATACTTGTTACAACCACTTTGCCAGTCCTCATTGATTACCCATAATGACGTAATCTCAGCATTAGTGTAGGGCTCTATAATTTTTGATAGGTCTATTCCTGCAATTGACATAATCATACTTTTATAATTAAATCAGAAACTTTTCGATATAAAGCTTTTAATTTTTTACTTTCAGTGTGTGCTAAGAAGATTCACTCTAAAATGCTACTTCCCTTTGTCTAATGAGCCCCGTGGGAGAACAGGTTAAAGGCAAAAGAACAGGGGTGTGGGTGGGGACCTCAGCCCATAATCTGTGGCAAGTTGCAGGCCTCAGCTCAGGGCGTGGCCCCTCGATGCCCGCAGCCCCCTCCCTATCTGGGTGGGGCCCAGCACTGTCTGGGCTCAAAGTTTGTGGCCTCAGGTGAACCACACCTGATTTCTGGGTGATGTAGTGCAGCTGTGACAGGGTGGGGTCGGCCACCTAGGTCTACAATAAAGAAATGATGGAGAATTCAGAGGCCCAGGGACAAAGAGAGGACATGGTCCCAGCACACACATACAGACCTCTGCGGGGACTGCAGTCCCCCAAACTTTGTCAAGTTGCAGGAGGCTGTGCAGCACTGGGCAGGGCTGAGGGAGGAGCCGCCCCCTTGATGCCCGCTGCCCCCTCCTGGGGCCGGGCAGGACCAACACCTATGAGGATGCACATTGAGTTCACAGCACCTATCCATGTGATTGGGCCCAGGTCATTCAACACACTGTCGAGAGAGTGCACTGCACACACCTGACACACATGCACAAACCACACATGCATACATTTAAAAAACTTCAAGGGTGAGGTTTCTGGGCTGAGGAAGTGGCTCAGAGGTTATGAGCACTTTTGTTCTTCCAGGAATTCCCAAGTTCAATTCTCAATACCCACGTCAGCCCTGAGCCATGTAATTACAGATGAAGGGAGAGGGTTGGCTGTGTGCGTGTGTGTGTGTGTGTGTGTGTGTGTGTGTGTGTGTGTGTGTGTATGTGTGTATGTGTGTGTGTCCCATTTTGTGTCTTGTTGTAACTTTTTTTCTTCAGTTGAGCAGACATGGTAGAGGAATCACCCATTCTGGACTGTGGCAGTCTGTTGTAGAAGAGGACGCAGGGGTCAGGGAGGAAACACTACTGCCCCACCCCTGACACCTCAGCCCACTCTCTCCATGCCTCTCTCTGCATCACCACCACTCCTAAACCTAGACCTGATTTATCAGAGTTGTCTGTCTGTTTGTTTTTGTTTTTTTAACAAAACTAAGAATGAGGGGGCTGGAGAGATGGCTCAGTGGTTAAGAGCACTGACTGCTCTTTCAGAGATCCTGAGTTCAAATCCCAGCAACCACAAGGTGGCTCATAACCATCTGTATTGGGATCTGAGACCCTCTTCTGGTGCGTCTGAAGACAGTGACAGTGCACTCATATATAATAAATAAATCTTTAAAAAAAACCAAGAATGAAACAACTGTGTCTGTGGTGTCTGTAAGTGCTCCGTTTGGGTGGGACTTGAGCCAGGGTCACTCTGAGGTTTGAGCTCTGTTGTGGGGCAGGGTCATAGCAAGGTAAGGCCCAAACCCGAGAGGCTGTGGCTCCCCAGATGCCTTCTCTTCTGGTTCTACTCACTTTCTAAAGTTTTTTTCTAAAACACTTTCAGATGTTTTAAGATAGAAACCAGGTCCATCTTGGCTGATGACCTCATCAAAATATAGGCTTCCATATGACTGGCAGCCATCTTTACTACCGTTAAAGAGTACACGCCCTGTGAGTTCAGGATCATCTTCAGATGACCACAGAACAATAACCGTAAAATTTCTTTGTTCTTGTGAGCTTTCTGTATCATTGTATCACTTTGTAGACTAAAGAAGCACCAACCAGACTCAAGGATTTCTGATTGGTATACATTTTTGTATGAAGATAACAATTTATGGTTACATTTGTTACAATGTACTATATTTTTGACTCAACTCTGGTTTGGAATATAGTGTATGTGATTATAAAAATTTAAGGTTTTGAATGTCTACTTGGCTTATCAAAAGCTCGTTTAAGATGTGTGTCTAAATTCCTCTGCCTTTGTTATCTGCTGAGCACCAAGCTGCTATAAAGTGTAGATAAGCACAACACACGCTGGATGAATAAGGTAGGCATTTCATTTAAAATTTTATGTTATAAGAGCATTATATGCATTCATGGCTTTGTGATTGTGACAGACTCCTGGAACCATAGTTACAGACCATTGTGCTTGTGATGTGGTTGTTGGGATTTGAACTCAAGACCTGGGGAATAGCAGCCAGTACTCTTCACTTCTGAGCCATCTCTCAACCAGTTATAGTTGATAAACAAATAAGGTATACTGATTGATACGTTATACATTGCGTCACCGTGACATTTGTGTAGCTTTGTGTCCTTGTTCACTTTGTTGGGCTTTAGCTATTGGAAATCTGAGTCATAGAAATACTGTGGTAACCTATAATGGTATGCTATAAAGGCAAGATACCAGTCTCTTATGGACCAAAGGTTATGGCATTTATGGTTTATTTGGATGATAAAAGAGCTTCACCTCAAATTACAAAGGCTCAAACTTAACAGAGACAAAGTTGCAAAATCTGAATCTTAGGAAAGTTACCCACACTTAACAATGCAGGTCAAGAACAGGAACACTGTTTATTAAGCTCCTGTGTATGTTTCCAAAGTTAAGCACAAAACAAATTACTAAAAACTAGGGAAGTTTGTTCTGGTCAGATATCCTTACTATTACAGCCCTGAAAACTCTTCAGAGATCTGCTGAATATGGCATTCAAGGCGTTGGAAAACTGATGCTGCCCTGGGTCTTCTGCCTGCACTGAAATCAAGACTCCCACAGTGGAACCTTCAGGGATTGTCCAGGTAAGGGAGAAGTCTGTCACTTTTAAGAGATTTGGAAGCTGCTTGGTCTGTACTTCCTGCTTACTAAGGTGAAATTCATGCTTCGCTCAGCTCTGATGGTGTTGACTAGGGAGAGTTTTGTCAGTTTAACTGCAAGCAACAACACGGGCTTCAGGTGCTCCTCAGTTCTCTCCCTGTGTAAACATCATAGGCCACTTTCCTAGAGTTGCTACTGTGTCCAGACACTGATCACATTGTTGTGAGATTCTAAGAAGAGATAAATCCACGCAACAGATTTCAATGTCACTTCTTACTATCCCTTCTTGTAAAGGAAGTTGTTTTATAATGATTGCTCTCAGTAACCACCCATGTCTTGTAGTGAATAATTGGATAAAAAAACTGTGAAGTTTATGTAGGTTCTAAGGATATGAAAGCTTAAGTTGCAAGACTCTTAAAAGTGTGTTTTGAGATCTGTGGATGTGACTTACAAAGGTCTGAAAAAGTGCTTAAACTGCAATTTATAAAGGTTTAAGGAGGTGTTTTAAGGTGTGCAAATGCAATTTGTAAAGGTATAGGAAAGTTATTTAAGGTGTATGTAAAAAGGAAAACGTTTCCCATTTCTTCCTTCTCTATGCTATTTTTTTTTCTTTTTTCTTTTTTTCGGAGCTGGGGACCGAACCCAGGGCCTTGCTAGGCAAATGCTCTACCACTGAGCTAAATCCCCAACCCCCTCTATGCTATTTTTATATTAAGACCTAGAAAGCTCAGAATTTAACATTCATCAATGGAGTTTGGGTGAGTTATTGATCTAACTATGATAAACTTCGATTGCTATTACAGTCACAAGCTCAAGATTATGAATTTCCTATGGTATGCTATACTTCTAAGTACAGACTAAAAGTGCTTCTCACTGAGCTAAAATATGCCAGTCCAATCTGTATACACCCAGTGTTCTGGAGAGAGGAAAGAGTGCTCATGCTTTTAACACCAAGTCATTTTGTGGTCCCCATGCTTTTACTACTACTCAAAAGCGCGAGACTGCTGCCTTTTCTACAATGTGACGTTCAGGACAGATTACACAGTGGTATGTTAGCATGTCCAAAATTTATCTCATTTTGTAAACTTAAAAAAATCTAAGCTTTGAAGAAATCCACATTTCATGGGTCAAATGGATTCCAGATAAGTACTGTCTATCAACATCCTGTTTCATCTCCTGCCTATTCAGTTTATTTCCAAGGGTGGCGTTTCCTCCTCCTCTCTGAGGTCTTGGGATGCCCCAACCACAACTAATGAGCCTAAAAGTTTCAAAGTTTCACCTAAGGAGCAAATTTCTTCTAATCTCCTTAACTTTACCTTCCGATCCTTATCTATACAGTTGTGCTTCAGGGAAATGCTAGCTCCAGGTGTTTCCTCAAAATCTGGGTGCCACACAGCTTCAAAGCACCTGCCCCATGATGGTTCAACTTAAAGATGAGTCTGCATTCCTCAGCTGCAGATGGCCCTGCAGAGCCTGGACAGTGAGGGGACAGTCTGCTGTTTTTGAACCTACCCAGCTTCCCAGCTTTCTTGGGTCCTCAAAGATGTTGCTGCACCTCAGAGAGCAGGAGGCAGTCTAAAGAGTATGATGACCCTGTGAGGCCTAATGGATCACCCCTTCCTATTTTCTCACCGTACAGAGTAAATAAGAGGAAGGGATGTCTGTAACCAACAACCACCCACCTTCCAGAACCAGCCTGCTCTCAGACCCTCAGTGCCAGACACCACATCATCACCAGCCACCAAATGTGACACATTTCTACTGTGGCCACAAGTCGTGCACCCTTATCCTGCCCAGGTCTTCGAAGACTGCTCTTTTTCTCTTCCACCCACTACCTACCCCCAATAAATCTCTCACATGAAGCCTGTTCTGTGCTGTGATCTTTGCAACATCCCTTAGCTCTCTGATCCATGCAAGAACTCTAAGAAGCCTCCCAGGGTCACCCTGAATGTTTGCCCAGCTGGGCAGGTGTCTGTTGGAGCAGGACCTGAAGCTGCATGAAGTCTGAGCAAAGATGGAAATTGTAAACGTCAAAAGAGTGGAAGGGTGCTTCTTCTCATTCCTCTTTTAATACTGTCTGTCTGTCTGTCTCTCCGTGTGTCTGATGTGCTGGTATGTGTGTAGGTATGCATCCGTGTATGTATATATGTCTGCATGTATATACGTATGTTTGCATGTATATACATATTTATGCATGCATGTACATATGCATATAGGTATGCATGTATGTACACATGCACGTACATATGTGAGTACATAAGCATGCATGTACATATGTGTGTGTATATGCATGTATGTACATATGTATTTATGTATCTGCCTCTATGTGTATCTATATCTAACTTTCTGTCTATCTATTTACCTATCTATCTACCTACCTACCTACCTAACCTACCTAACTTGCCTGCCTCTCCTCAGTCCCTCCACAATCAGATTGGCCTGCTCTGAGGGAAGAAAATGTCCCTATTTCTCCCTCCTCCCCTCACTTACTCTGACTTGATCAGTCTCTCCTGTGATTATATCAGCAGCAGCATCCAACAGGCAGGGGACAGACAATTCCTCAGGACTGAGGGGCAGGGATGAGGAACCCACCCCTTCTTTGAATTCCAACTGGTTTTTACCTTGGGTCCTCCATCCAGAGGGTAGGTCAGGGGGAGGAGTTCATCCACATTCTCCTCCCTCAGCTCTCACTGGGCGACCCTGCACCAGGAAGCCATGCTGTTTGCATTTTGTCAACTTGACACAAACCAATACAGATTTGGGAAGAGGATCCTGAGAAGAGAAAATGCCTCCATCCTGAGCCGCCTTTAGGAAAGTGTATGTGGCATTTTGAAAATTATTATTAACGATGAATATGGAAGGGCTCAGCCCACTGGAGGTAATCTTGGCTGGTGGTCGTGGAGTGTACAAGAAAACAGGTTGAGCATGCCATGAGGAACAAGGTAGTTAGCAATGGTTCTCATGGTCTCTGCTTCAGCTCCTACCTCTAGAGTCCTGCCTCAAGATCCTGCCCTGAATCTCTTCAATGATGGACTGTGATGTGGAAGTGTAAACTGAAATAAATCCTTTCTTCCTCAAGTTGCTTTTGGTCATGGGGTCTTATCACAGCAACGGAAACCCTAACACAGAGGTGCACAAGGGCCTTATTCTCCTCCCTGAGTTCTCCTGCAGCACAACCCTGCCCTTCTCTTGCCCTGGAGCCACAACCCTCTTTACAGCTCCTAGGATCTGATTCGCTTTGACCTCCCACTGGTTAGCGCGATCTTGGGTTGGTTGTAAAGTCCCTGTAGGCTGTCTCACACGCGTCAGGGATCTCGGATGGGGGTGACTGCGCCGCCCTTGCTGCTCCTGCTGCTGGCGGCCGCCTTGGCCCGGACCCAAACCCGCGCGGGTGAGTGCGGGGTCGGGAGGGAAATGGCCTCTGCGGGGAGGGGCGGGGGCGGCACCCGGGAAGCCAAGTCCCCGGTCGCACAACAGACCCCCGCCCCTTCTCCACCCGAGTCCGGAGCCCCACGCCCTGCTCCCCGCCCGGCCCCCACACCCGCCCGGGGTCCCGGGAGGAGGTAAGGATCTCATCCGCGCGCCGCCCCCAGGCTCACACTCGCTGCGGTATTTCAAAACCGCCGTGTCCCGGCCCGGCCTCGGGGAGCCCCGGTTCATGGAAGTCGGCTATGTGGACGACACGGAGTTCGTGCGCTTCGACAGTGACGCGGAGAATCCGAGATATGAGCCGCGGGCCCGGTGGATGGAGCAGCAGGGGCCTGAGTATTGGGAGCGGGAGACGCAGGGAGCCAAGGAAAAGGAGCAGACTTTCCGAGTGAACCTGAGGACCCTGCTTGGTTACTACAACCAGAGCGAGGGCGGTGAGTGACCCCGGGCCTGATGGCACTACCTCTCAGCGTCCCCACAGGGGTCGGAGACGTCCGGGATCCCAAATCTGAGGGTTCCGGAGCAGAACCGACCAGGGCGCATTTTGGTTTCCTTTTTGAGGAGTCCAGGGGTGGGCGGGGGCGCAGGTGGGCGGGAGCAGGGGCGGGGCGAGCAGGTGGGCGGGGATTAGGAGGGGCCGAGTCTGACCGCGGGGTCCCCCAGACTCTCACACACTCCAGTTGATGTTTGGCTGTGACGTGGGGTCGGACGGGAGGCTCCTCCGCGGGTATGATCAGTTCGCCTACGACGGCCGCGATTACATCGCCCTGAACGAAGACCTGAAAACGTGGGCGGCGCCGGACGTGGCGGCGCAGATGACCCGAAACAAGTGGGAGCGGGCTCGTTATGCAGAGAAACGCAGGGCCAATCTGGAAGGAGAGTGTGTGGAGTCGCTCCGCAGATACCTGGAACTCGGGAAGGAGACGCTGCTGCGCTCAGGTGCGGGGTCGGGGGGCTTCCCGTCTCCCTGCCTTCGGGCTGGAGCTCAGTCCTGGGGAAGAAGAAACCCTAAGAAGGGCGATGCCCCTGTCTCAGAGAGGAGACAGCATCCTTGGGTCTCCTGATCGCTCCCAGGCCTCTCCCAGGGCTCAGCCTTCTCCCTGGAGAGTTCTGAGTCCCTCTCAGGAGGGAAGGAGAGAATTTCCCCACTTAACAGCAGGGGCTCCCTGCTGTCAGCCATGGCCTCTCCCAGGCCAGGTTCTCTGCCCACACCCACTCTCTGAGGACACTGACTCCTGTCCTGCTGAGTGTGTTAGCCCTTGCACCTCAGGAGTGGAACTCTCCTTTACCTCCTAGGAGACATGGACTCAAATTCACTAGGCTGGTTCCCCCAGTTTCTACAACTTTCCAAAGAATACATTTTCACAGATCCATTTCTGAATGTGGGGTTTACACCTCTTCCACACCCCATTTCTCTCTATTTCTACAGTGGAGAATGGTCCCATGAGCCCTTGTGGGGTACCCTGGAGGAATATAAATTGTGGGATTTCTTTTTTCTTTCTTCTTTTTTCTTTTCTTTCCTTCTTTCTTTCTTTCTTTTTTTCTTTCTTTCTTTCTTCTTTCTTTCTTTTTTTTTGAAAGCATTATTTTGCTTCCAGGCAGTGCTTGTCTGCAAACACATATTAAATCAATTACTTTCCATTCCCTCTTCCGTTCTATGACCACCCACCTCATGCTATAGAACATCACATAAGGACGGCCATGTTGACCCACTGGCTCATGTGGATTCCCTCTTAGCTTCTGAGTTCCTCAGGAAAGTGTGCAGTTCTGTGCTGAGGGGACCAGCTCTCCCTTCAGCTCACTAGTGAGATGACAGTTGAAGTGTCAGACACACACAGTTCAGTGTCATCATTGATTTAACTGTGCCTTGTGTAGATTTCAGTTTGTCTTGTTCACTGTGTGATTTCTTAAATCTTCCACACAGATCCCCCAAAGGCACATGTGACCCTTCACTCCAGACCTGAAGGTGATGTCACCCTGAGGTGCTGGGCCCTGGGCTTCTACCCTGCTGACATCACCCTGACCTGGCAGTTGAATGGGGAGGACCTGATCCAGGACATGGAGCTTGTGGAGACCAGGCCTGCAGGGGATGGAACCTTCCAGAAGTGGGCATCTGTGGTGGTGCCTCTTGGGAAGGAGCAGAATTACACATGCCTTGTGGAGCATGAGGGGCTGCCTGAGCCTCTCACTTTGAGATGGGGTAAGGAGGGTGTGGGTGCAGACCTGGGGTCAGGGAAAGCTGGAGCCTTCTGCAGACTCTGAGCTGGTCAGGGCTGAGGGCTGGGGTCATGACCTCCACCTTCATTTCCTGTACCTGTCCTTCCCAGAGCCTCCTTCATCCACTGACTCCAACATGGAATTCAATGTCATTTATGTTGTCCTTGGAGCCGTCTCTGTTGTGGCCATCATTGGAGCTGTGATCATTGGAGCTGTGTTGGCTGTTGTGAGGAAGAGAAACACAGGTAGGAAAGGGCAGGGTCTGTTTCCCCTCAGCTTCCTTTAGAAGAGCGCTCTGCTCATTAATGGGCAACATGGCCACACCCAGCATTGCTACTGTCTCAACTGGGTCCTCTGTCAGTTCTGGAAACTTTCTCCTGTCAAGGTCTTCCTTGAACTCTCACAGCTTTTCTTCTCACAGGTGGGAAAGGAGACTACACCCCTGCTCCAGGTTAGTGTGGGGGGTCAGGAGTGTCCCTGAGGATTGGAGTGAAGCTGGAGATGTGGGGAGCTCTGGGAATCCATAGTAGCTCCTCCAGAGAAATCTTCTGGGGGCCTCAGTTGTACCATGATATTAATCCATACATACGTTTATGTACATATACGGAAACATAAACGCGTACAGATTATACATATACATGTTTTCTTTTACCCTAGACAGGGACAGCTCTGAGAGCTCTAATGTGTCTCTCCCAGATTGTAAAGGTGACACTATGGGGTCCGACTGGGGAGGGACAATGTGGACATGACTGGGTTTCAGGGACTCCCAGAATCCCCTGTGAGTGGAGGGTTGTTGTGCTGTTGTCCTTACAGTGATGGTTTGTGACTCTCGTTCTCTAGCATGAAGACAGCTGCCTGAAGTGAACTGAGTGACAGACGATGTGTTCAGGTCTCTCCTGTGACATCCAGAGTCCTCAGTTCTCTTTAGACACCAGTGTCTGATGTTCCCTGTGATTCTATGGCTTCAGTGTGAAGAACTGTGGAGCCCAGCCTGCCCTGCACTTCAGGACCCTGTCCCTGCACTGCCTGCATTCCCTTCCACATTCAACCTTGCTGGTCCAGCCTGGGGTTGGGGGCTGGGGACATCTGCACCCTATCACTCAGTGGTGCTTTGAACAGCAACTCCTCACTTCTACACTGAGAATAAGAATCTGAGGGTGAACTTGACTGTTCACATCCTTGACACAGTGTTGATTGCTTTTTAAATTACTGGATTGAGAATACTTAGAGGTTGTTTTTTGTTTTTGTTTTGTTTTCTTTTAAATAAATGGCAGGTGGAGAACCTTCCAGAATCTGGGTCACTAAGCTGTGTGTGTCTGGTGGGACAGGGTGGGGCTGTGGGAGGTGAGTGTGGACAGGGCTGTGCCCAGGTAGAACTCAGTGTGCTGTCATCTTTGGGGATCACTCCTTGGCTGTGTCATCTCTGTACTCTATTCTTTTCATCATTATGAAGCACATGTCTGTGATCACAGGGTCACAGGATGCCAGATCCTTGTCCTGTCCCCAGGATGATGAGAAGCCCAGGCTGCTGTCCTGATTGCGGCTTTGTCTTCTGTGTTTATTTCCTGTGTTTTTCTTTGTGTGGAGGACTGGGCCTATTCTTTTCCTGTGGGTGCTTCCTGTCTTGCTCTCCCCATGGATGCCAAGTGTGACAGGAGTAGGAGGTGTTTTTCCACTCTTGTCCCACCAGACTCTATAAGGGCTGTGCTCTCGGGATACTATGAGCTACACAGATGAACTAAACGCTCCTGAGCTCCTGCCTCCTTCCAGGGCCCTCCGTTCAGGTTCTCCCCATCTTTCCCATCTTTCCCCAGCTAACCCCAGATTGCAGGATCCACACAGAGGAGGGATCCACAGGCTCTCATCTCAGATCTGGCCCTGTTGGATCTGTGCTGTGCCCATGCCCCTGTCCTTCCCTGCCTCTGGGGATCCTGGTGCTGCCTCTAGAGAAGATTCAGGGTTGATGGGATGAGTCTACTTTAGATTTATGTTTATTTTAGAAACTGGTCCAGGAATTGGAGTTAGCCCAGGGGTTGAGAGCACTTGGTGCTAATGCAGATGATGTCTCGATCCTAGCATGCACATGGTTGCTCACAGCCATCCATAACTCCTGCCCAAGAGCATCCAGTGCCCTGTGGAGATCAGGCTCACAAATGGTACAAATAAATACAGGAAAAAAGGTTCATAGACAAGATTAATAAATCTTTTCAAAACTACATTATGGGAATTTGTGAGAAGGAAATTCCTTTGTTCCGGAATCTGACCCTTGAAGGATTCTCTTCTAGCTTTGTGATTTCCAGCCAAGAGTTCCAGGAGCCTTAACTGAGATGTGTGAATACCAACTTGGTGATAATCTCTGTCATGATGCAGCCATCTTCATCTTGTGAAGGATGACGACTTCCCCAGACCCAGCAGACAAACACTCATACACAATAAATGTTGTATTAATGGATAAAATACAAATAGGTCATGAGTCAAAGACAGAAAGGCAGGTGTGGAGGAAGGGAGGGCTCTGCTGAGGAGAAAGCTCAGGTGATGCTGACCTCAGTGTGAGGGGACAGGAGCTGCATTCACAGCCTTTGGCTGGAGGTTGTATTAATCGGAGCCTCTGCAGAAGCTGGAGGTGACTGCGTGAGTTTCTCCTCTGGACTGAACCATTCCCTGCTGGAGTCGGGAGGAGGCTGATGAGCCCAGGAAACACAAGAAGTTACACATTCACTGAGCTTACACAATGTAGCAGGTTCCTGTCAGGGTTGAACCAGTAGCACTTCCTGGGGGTTTGGGGGAGGGGAATCTTGAGTGGAGCTGCTGGGAGCCACGCAGAGGCTTACAGTGATGTAGCTGTTGTGAGTGGATACTCACACTGGGCAGGGCTGTTCAGTGATTATCTCCCGACTCACACAGGCTCCCATGAGTAACCAGGTTGCCCAGAGTTCACCGATCTGACCATGGATGGATGCTCTCCTTGGTCTGCTGTGGCTGTCTCTGTCTGGCCTGGAGGAAATGCATTCCTTAATCAGGTGACACAACTGTGTCCATTGTTATCAGACCACAGTGTCTATTCCAGATTTGAGATCTAAGTTCTGTTTCTAAGATACAGTAGGAAGAATACGGTGTTGCTGGTTTCCTGGAGCAAGCACTGTAGTGGAAAGATGCATGTGATACAATGTAAGGGAATAACAGAACAGGTTGTGTCCAGAGCTGGAGGGCAAAAGGCAAGGCGACCAGAGTGCAGGTGAGTGGAGCAGGGCAGAGAGCTATTGGTTTTAATTTTTGGTTTTCCAAGACAGGGTTTCCGTGTGTAGTAGCCCTGGCTGGTCCTGGAACTTACTATGTAGACCAGGCTGGCCTCAAACATAGATATGGCTGCTCCTGCCTCTGCGGGGAGTAAAAGTTGCACATCCACCACTCTTTGAGTTATTATTGTTTAAGATTGTTTAAGATTGTGTGTGTGTGTGTGTGTGTGTGTGTGTGTGTGTGTGTGTGTGTTCATAGCCAGGTCTCTGACCTGGCTATAGGCTTGGATTTTTTAAAAACTTCTTTAATATAGTTTCTTTATTACTTCAACCTCCCTTCTAGCTCACCACCCACCAGAGGTAGTGGAAAAGAAAGGCTAATAGAGTGAAGGGGGACATGGATTTGTTTAGAAATAGTTCCTTGGGGTAATTCCAATCTTTGTTGTCAGGATATGAGCAGTCAGGTTCACTAGCAAACTACTAAACAGGAATCAGCAGCCACAGTCCACTGCACTCAACAAATACCACACTGGGAGCAGCAGTAGCACCTCAATCCAGAAAAAACCACGAGGCTCCGCCCAATTGGCACAAGTCAATGGAAGGCAAGAATCCCCTGAACCACAAGAAGTTCTTTGGTGCATTTTCTCTCTACAAAGTCACAACAAGCAAAGATCAGCTGTTGTTGTAAAATTATAAAAACTCAAATGCTGTCTTTTACCCCTGCTAGATCCGGCACCACAGTGCCCCAAGATAGCTGGTAGATATCTTGCCACAAACACACATCCCAATTCCCTGGCGGCCCAGTGTGTCTAGCTGCCACACACTCTCTTAAACTTAAATCACTACATGAAAGAACACACAACACAATAACCTATGATCCAACTGAAAAGATAGAATTGCCCACCTAACATACAAAGCCCTGTACACATCTATCCCTTAAGAACATTCATAACAACCTGTAAATACACAGAGTGGTATCTTTTTTTTTAAAAGATTTTGTTTATTTTATATGAGTACCCTGTCACTCTCTTCAGACACAGCAGAAGAGAGCATCAGATTGTGTTGCAGACGGTTGTGAGCCACCATGTGGTTGCTGGGAATTGAACTCAGGACCTCTGGCAGAGGAATCAGTGCTCTTAACCATTGAGCCATCTCTCCAGCCCCACAGAGTGGAATCTTAACGTCAGCCTCCATGTTCTCTCCGCAGTTTCTCTCCTCCAGATCCAGTCTCCTCCTCTTCCCTCAAACTTTTCTCCCACCCATCCTTCCTTCTCGTCCAATGACAGGCCTCGTTCTATTTTGTACCTGCCTACACCTGCGTGATGACACCATCCCACAATCACCATCCCACCATCCCCTGCGTGATGCACAGGGGAACCAATGCCAGGGCTTTGCCTGTAGAGTCACATTTATTCTCTCAAAATGTCATGTGTCTGCTTCAGCAAAATATTCTCTCACCTGTGTCTGCCTCAGAAAAACATTGTATGGGGCTGGAGAGGTGGCTCAGCAGTTAAGAGCATTGACTGCTCTTCCAGAGGTCCTCAGTTCAATTCCCAGCAACCACATGGTGGCTCACAACCATCTGTAATGGGATCCGATGCCCTCTTCTGGTGTGTCGGAAGACAGCTACAGTGTACTTATATAGAATAAATAAATAAATCTTAAAAGAAAAGAAAGAAGACAGACAGACAGACAGACTTTGGCAGCACAGCCAACTGATCTGAAGACCTAATCTAGGAGAACCAGGCCTGAAGTGGAAATTTCTGGTTTCTTTGGAGATGCAGTTGTGTCCTGAGATGTTTTTCTGGAAACTGTCTCATGAGAGGATGTTTATGCTGAAGCAGACACGTGGTGTTTTTCTGGAAGCTGCCTGGAAGAGGGGCATGGGATGTTTTGCTAGACCTTGAGAGACGTCCTCTTGAGAGAACTCGTGGTGTTGGGAAGGGTCTAGATAGAACCCAACAGACCAGGGACAACACTGTGTGGCTTGGGTTCCCCTCGCCACTCTTTGTGGATCTTCATTGGGCTTTGCTGAAGCCGCTCTTCACTGACGATGCTGATGCCTTCCTCGCTTATTGTTTGTCATGACTTTGTAGAGAGAAACAAACCAAGGAACTTCTGGTGGTGTCCCGGCAGCTTCTTCCTGCTTCTGCAGACTCAGGCCGATGGGTAGAGCCTCAAAGTTGCTTCTGGAGTGAACTGCCAATGCTGACCCGTGTGAGCTCAAGTGCTGGTATCCTGATGATGCAGATTGGAATCACCCCAAAGAACTATTTCTAAGTGCACATCTTCCTTTGTGCTGTTAACCTTTCCTCTCTACTACCTCTGGTGGATGGTGGGCTAGAAGAGAGGTTAAAACATTTAAGTAAGCTTATTAAAGTAGGTTTTGAAAAATCTAAGCCCACACCGGGCATCTGGAAGGATCCATGTGCAAGTTATGTTACCAATCCTTGCTTGGTGCTGGAGGACATCAGACTGAACACTGTGGGGACACATTGGGAAGCTCCTTCTCTTGGACTCTGTGACCCTGAGGAACCCAGGGCTTCTCCTGTACAGACCTTCTCTGCAGGGTAGTTGGGTGGCTCAGACCTGAGTGAGGCCCTGTGCTGCAGAGAAGAGGCCCTGTGCTGGAGAGGTTGTTCAGAGGTGAAGAATGCTTATTGCTGTTCCACAGGACCTGGGTTCAGTTCCCAGCTCTCACCCACTTGTAACTCCAGCCTCAGAGGGGATAGGGCGCCCTCTGCTGGCCGGTTGGGGTGCTCCATGCACGTGGCCAGAGATACATGGAGCAAAAAGGTACTTTATACAGAAATATATTTTTAAAAGAACGAAAAGGAGGAGGGAAATAAGATTTCGTTAAAGAAAGAGATCCTTGAACAATATTGGGGACACTACAGCATGGAGGAACACCTACCAACCCTACTGCAGGGCTCTAGGGTCCCCTGCACTAGATTTATACACTGGTCTTAGAGATTCAGCAATGGAAGGCAAAAATCGACACAGCTCACCCTACAGAGTGGCCCCTGATGTTACTGGTCTATGCAGCCTGTGTGTTCGCCCAATTATGCTGTTTTTGTTGTTATGTCTTGTAGCTCAGGGTGACCTTGAATTCTCTGTTTAAGATTTATTTATTATGTACACGCTTTACCTGCACACATGCCTGACTGCCACAAGAGGGCGCCAGATTCCTGAGCATTCAACTCAGGACCTGTGGAAAAGCAGTTGGTGCTCTCAACCTCTGAGTCATCTCTCCTGTCCCGAACTTGAATTCTCGATCCTCCTGCCTCACCTCAGCATGCCAAGGGTCCAGCCTGTGTGTGTGTGTGTGTGTGTGTGTGTGTGTGTGTGTGTGTGTGTGTGTGTGTGTGTGTGTGTGTGTGTGTGTGTGTGTGTGTGTGTTCAGGGAGGAGCCAGAGGTGCAATCTGTGTTTCAGCCTGAAGATCATAAGGATCGGTGAAAGCCACAAAACAGAGGATTTGGGGCAAAGGGGAAATTCCTGGCTGCTTCAGTATGAAGAGCCTTCCCCAGCTTTCAAAGCTGACAGCCACTTAGGTGATCCAGACCTGGACAGGCTCCTACTCGTGTGTTCTGCTGCCGCCTGGCGGCCTAGAGCGGCATCGCAGCTCCCAAAGGTCCTGGGGAAGGACTGGGCTGTGGCAAAAGTCCCTCCAGACTGCAGGAACTGCTAGCCGGTCTGCGGCTTCACGTGTCCCTGAAGCTGTCTGTGTCACACTGAACAAGGGCCACAGTAAGGAACCGGATATCCCCTGCACAGTCCCCGTATCAGAGCATTAGTTTCTCTTTCTTTTGTTGTTGCTGTGGCCCTGGATATGAGCTCCCCACCTCCTGACCCTGTCCTCACTGAGCTGGACACCTGCTGAGTTTGATGGGACCCACCCCATGAAAGGGTTCCGGGATTCTTTAGGATTAAATGCCTTCAATCCCAGTCCTCATGAGGGCGGATCTCTGCATTGTTCCACCACATATCAAGTTCCAGAACACCCAGGGCTATGAGGTGAACCCCGGAGCCTGGGAGCCCCAGAACTGGCATCTGGAGGGGGTGGTGGGGGAGGTGGGAAAGTTGTGACAAGTGAGAAAGCAGCATGGATTCCTCGGGCCAGGTCTCGGTGAGCTTAGGGTCCCCCGCCCAGTATAGCCAAGGCCCTAGGGTGTATGGGGTAAAGGAAAGAAACTCAAATTACCCTTTCTTTCCTTGACAGCTTCTTTCACCTGAAATTTCCCCCCCCCATGCTGTAGAATGGACATAGGGACTGCTTCCTGCCACTCACCTATGTCCCAGATCTTTACTTTCAGGACGGGGTCCAGGCTGACCTTGGGCTTACTCTGTAACTGAAGCAGCCTTCCCTACCAGTGCCTCGGGCTCCCAATTAACCAGGACTGCAGGTCTACAAACCAGCCTGGCTTTTGTTTAAGACTTGGTCAAGGTTCCAGGTGATGATGGTTCACACCTTTAGACCTAGCCCTTGAGAGGCAGAGGCAGGAGGATCTCTGAGTTTGAGGCCACCCTGGTCTACAGAGTGAGTTCCAGGACACCTGGGGCTACACAGAGAAACCCTGTCCCCAAAATCAAACAACTTCGTCAAGGATGTTCCTTCACTCTAGAACCTGTGGGTCATGACCCCTTTGGGGGCCAAAGCAGTCTTTCACAGGGGCTGCTTAAGACCATCAGAAAACACAGATGTTTCTATTACTATTCTTAACAGTAACAAAATTATAGTTATGAAGTAAGAATGAAAATAATTTTATGTCGGGGTTCCGTGAAGAACTGTAATAAAGGGTCTCAGGAAGGTTGAGAACCACTGCCCTGGAAACTCCATACAGAGGTGGGGCAGAGGGCAGTGGGAAGGTCTGGGTCACATGTAAATGACAAGGTCTGTTTTGGAACCAGGTCCACCCCTGCCTCGACACATGGGTGCAGGTGTTACAGGCCCTCCACTCTCAAAGGAGCTGTGACAGCCACTTAGAGGACAACACAGACAATCTCAGAGTCTGTGTGGATCTTTCCCATGGTAGCCCTTAAGACAGTGCACAAAGCTATCACCTTCCCAGGCCTGTGGCTTGTGCCACCCTCCTGGAGAGGTACAAACAGTCCTCTCCTGAGCAACTATGCCACCCCTGGGCCAGAAGCACCAACAGTCCTTGGGCTACTACCCCACCCTCAATTATTTTCCATTCCTTCTTCTGTTCTATGACCAGCCATCTCATGCTATAGAACATCACATAAGGACGGCCATGTTGATCCACTGGCTCATGTGGATTCCCTCTTAGCTCCAGAGTCCCTCAGGAAAATGTGCAGTTCTGTGCTGAGGAAATGTACAGTCCCTGCTGCTCTAAGTCAGAGGCACTGGTGAGCACTCCTTTAGGAAAGGCTGCATCCCCATACTCCTAGGACCACTAAGGGCTCTGCCTGGGAAAATGCAGACCCAGAGGACTGCCCTGTGAGGAGTGTTTGGGAAGAGGACTGACAGCTGAGCTCACCCAGCGAATTCCACAGGAGCTTTGCATGCACAGGGTTTATGGGACAAAGACCTTTTGCACAAATGTTTGCCTGCTCCACAGGGACCCATGCATCAAAGGAACTGGATACCTTAGGGTCTCATGTTCTGTTTCCAGGGCACCCCTGTGTCCACTCCTGCCCCAGAGAAGGCTGGAAAGTGCTCAGGCTCTGTCACAGGAGTCCTGACACCTGCTGCCATCACTGCCTTCCCAGGATGAGGTCACTGAAGAGACAGAGCACTTCCTTCTGTGTTCCACAGGATGGGGCATCAGACATGGGGTCCCCTCCACACCTTCCACTTCAGTCTGCACTGATGGTGGAGATGTTGAGGCTTAAATCTTGAACATTCTGTGGTGCTCTGCATAAGAATGGCCCTTATGGGTTCAGATATTTGAAGATAGTCACCAGGGAATGGGGCACTGTGAAAGGATTAGGAGAATTAGAAGGTGCCACCTTGGTGCAGGAAGTGTGTCACTGGGAGCAGGATTTGAGGTTTCAGAAGCCCCTGTCAAGCCCAGTGTTGCTCTGTCTGCTGCCTGCAGATGAGGATGAGCTCTTAGCTACTGCTCCAGCTCCATGCCTGCCTGCCTGCCTGCTGCCATGCTCCACACCATGGTGAGAACAGACTAAGCCACTGAAACCATAAGCAAGCCCCAATGAAAGGCTTTCTCTTTAAGAACAGCCTTGGTCATGGTGGCCCTGCACAGCACTAGAACAGTGTCTAAGACATGTCTTATCATTTCCCAGTCTCTGTCATCTATGTCCCCATCCTTCCAGCAGTCACCTCGCCTAGAAGCCAGGTGGATCTTAATGCTCATTATGACCAGATCCAAGGAACCATCGCTGTCCCTCTGCTCATGTCATTCCTGAGACTGCTAAACATAACCAAGTCCCGCAGTGTAGAGAGCCAGGCAGAGACAGCTTCACTACTGAAAAGACAAAAGACAGGAATAACACAGGAATAATAGGAAATGGGTAAAATATTCAGTCTATTCTTACATACAACTTTGTGTATTGATACAAAATTATTGTATATTTTTACAAAATTATATTAGCTTTGTGTATTGAAACAAAATTGATGTTTATTCGATTACATTAGTATAAATCTTTGTGTATGGATTCAAATTAAGGTTACAGTTGGTTACATTGGTATAGATCCTTGGATATTGATACAAAAGTAACGTTACATTTTGGTAACAACAGAATAACTTATAACTATGTATCAACCACATGACATTAAGATACCTATGAGTTTCTTGGCAAGGCAATGGGAAGGACTAGTCCTTTTGACAGCGCCTATTACAAACTAAGAAAATTTGTAAAATGCTAGTTAACAGTTCATCAAACTTTTGTTTGTTTGGTTTTGTTAGGTACTAGTCTTCAAAAAACCACAGACATCTACTGAATATAACATTTAAAGATGTCTTATTAATTTAAGACTAATTTTTTTTACAATGAGATGTGTCCGCTCCTGGCAGCACCGCCATACTACTTCAAGGAAGACGCTGAGCATTGAAGAACCTCCTTACAGAGTTTCCTTCACATGTGGCTGCCACTGGGCAAGAAACTGCCCTTCCTTCAACTGCTGACAGAATACTGTCCAGCCTGGACCAAGAAAGCACAGGAAGGCAAATGCTGAACTCTGTCAAGACTAGGTAGAGAAGAAGTCCCTCATGGTTCACAGAACAATCTGTCAGATGCTCTGGGCCAGTGGCCTGAAGACATGGATGCTCCAAACTTCCAGAAACCCCTGGGTGACTGTCCAGGTAGCCAGCATTCTCTGTTCTTCCTATGGTTTCAGAAGCTGCTTGTTCTGCACTTCCTGTCTCTTTTGAGAACATTTATTCTTCTCAGGTCTCTGATGGGGTTGAAGACTAGATAGCTAAACTCTCACAGTTAAACCTAAATTGTTTAGGATTTAAAAATGTTTTAAGGTTTTTTTTCATTTGTTTTGATTTATTTTAGTTATATGAGCACACTGTTGCTATCTTCAGACACACCAGAAGAGAGCATCAAATCCCCATTACAGATGGTTGTGAGCCGCCATGTGATTGCTGGGAATTGAACTCAGAAACCTGTGGAAGAGCAGTCAGTGCTCTTACCTGCCGAACCATTTCTCCAGCACTATTTAAGGTTTAAAAAGAGGTAGGTTCATAAGTGTAAGTTTTGATAGAAAGCGATTTGTGTACAGACCTTTGGACTCACTGAGCTTGGATAGAGAGTGGAACACTTTCTCCAAGGTTGCCAAATTCAAATAAATAGACTGGACATTGTGAATGTGATGGTTACCCGACAGTATATAGTTTATTGATGCTGGAAAAAGAGCAACTGTTCAGACAAAAAGAGGGGAACATTGCAAGATACCTGATCACATTGTGTAGCCCAAGATTGTGAACTTGGAACAGGAAAATCCTGTCTCTGCTTGAGGAGTTGCACAGCCCTGAGAGACGCCTTTAAGCCAAGAGCGTTCTGTTCAGTGTGGACAGGTTGCTGTGGTGCGGCTCAGACTTACACACACCTTTCTCCAACAGCTTTCTGTAAATGATGTTAAATAAAATCAGCCATAGGTCAAGAGGCCGAGCATGCGATCAGAAGGCAGGGGTGGACATAGGAAAACACAGGAAGTGGAAAGGAGGGAGACTGAGGTGGAGGGAACTGAAGGTGTGAAGAAGGAGCTTTCACCTTCTGAGACCTTGGTAGAGTAGGGAGGTCTTTCTTTGCCTCGTTGAGCCAGCTGGTTTTCACCCCAAAATCTGGCCCCTTCATCTTCATTGGTAAAATTGACCGACTGGGGTTTTGTTTTTAAAAACAACATGCCATGAAAACAGATGTTTTAAGATAGAAACCATGTGTCTCTCCTCCATCTTGGCTGATGACCTCATCAAAATATACGCTTCCATATGACTGGCAGCCATCTTTACTATGGTTAAAGAGTACACGCCCTGTGAGTTCAGTATCATCTTCAGATGACCACTTGCAACAATAAACTTAAAACTTCTTTGTTCTTGTGAGCTTATGTATATCATTGTATCACTTTGTAGACTAAAGAAGTACCAATAAGACTCAAGGATTTCTGATTGGCATACATTTTTCTATGAAGATAACAATTTAAAGATACATTTGTTACAACGTACTATATTTGTGACTGGACTCTGGTTTATAATATAGTGCATGTAATTATAAAAATTTAAGTTTTTGAATGTCTACTTGACTTATCAAAAGCTGATTTAAGATGTGTGTCTAAACTGCTACGCCTTTGCTAACTGCTGAGCACCAAGCTGCTATAACGTGTAGATAAACACAACACATGCTAGATGAATAAGGTAGGCATTTCATTCTAAAATTTTATGTTATATATGCATTATATGCATTCATGGCTTTGTGATTGTGACAGACCCTTGGATCCATAGTTACAGACCATCCTGCCTTCGATGTGGTTGTTGGGATTTGAACTCAAGACCTCTGGAAGAGCAGCAAGTGCTCTCCCCTTCTGAGTCATCTCTCAACCAGTTATATTTGATAACAAATAAGGTATACTGATTAACACGTTATACGTTTCTAAGGCCTATTCAGCGTCACCGTGACATTTGTGTAGTTTTGTGTCCTTGTTCACCTTCTTGGGCTTTAGCTATTGGAGAAACTGAGTCATACAAAAACTATGGTGACCTATAATGGTATGCGATAAAAGCAAGACACCAGGCTCTTATGGACGAGGCTACAGTGTTTATGGTTTATTTGGATGATAAAGGAGCTTCACCTCAACTTACAAAGGCTGAAACTTAACAGAGACAATGTTGCAAAATCTGAATCTTAGGAAAGTTACCGACTTATTGTAAACTGTTGAGGACAATTAACAATGCACGACAAGAACAGGAACACGGTTTATTAAGCTCCTGTGTATGTTTCCAAAGTTAAGCACAAAACAAGTCACTAGAAACAAGGGAAGTTTGTTCAGGTCAGACATCCTTACTATTACAGCCCCGAAAACTCTTCAGAAATCTGCTGAATATGGCATTTAAGACGCTGGAAAACTGAAGCTGCCCTGGGTCTTCTGCCTGTACTGAAATCAAGACTCCTACAGTGGAACCTTCAGGGATTGTCCAGGTAAGGGAGAAGTCTGTTATTTTTAAGAGATTTGGAAGCTGCTTGGTCTGTACTTCCTGCTTACTCAGGTGAAATTCATGCTCCGCAGAGCTCTGATGGTGTTGACTAGGGAGAGTTTTGTCAGTTGAACCGCAAGCAACAACACGGGCTTCAGGTGCTCCTCAGTTCTCTCCCTGTGTAAACATCATAGGCCACTTTCCTAGAGTTGCTACTGTGTCCAGACACTGATCACATTGTTGCGAGAGTCTAAGAAGAGATAAATCCACGCAACAGATTTCAATGTAACTTTTTACTATCCCTTTTTGTAAAGGAAGTTATTTTACAATGATTGCTCTCAGTAACCAACCTCCTGCGTCTTGTGGTGAATAAGTGGATAAAAAAAAACTGTGAAATTTATGTAGGTTCTGAGGATATGAAAGCTTAAGTTGCAAGACTTTTATAACTGTGCTTTGAGATCTGTGGATGTGACTTATAAAGGCCTGAAAAAGTGCTTTAACTGCAATTTATAAAGGTCTAAGGAGGTGTATTAAGGTGTGCAAATGCAATTTGTAAAGGCATAGGAAAGTGATTTAAGGTATATGTAAAAATGAAAACGTTTCAGATTTCTTCCTTCTCTGTGCTATTTTTATACTAAGACCTAGAAAGCTCCGAGTTTAAAATGAAAAAAATCCTTTCTTCCTGAGATTACTTTTGGTCATGGGGTCTTATCACAGCAATGGAAATCCTCATTAACACAGAGGTGCACAAGGGCCTTTCTCTGCTCCCTGCCTTCAACACCTTCTCCTGCAGCACAACCCTGCTCTTTCCTTGCCTTGGAGCCAGAACCCTCTTCACAGCTTGTTGCTGTAAAATTATTAAAAAAAAAAAAATGCTGTCTCTTACCCTGCACTAGGTCAGGCACCGTAGTGTCCCAAAGATACCTGGTAGATGTCTTCATCTCAGTCAGCAAAGCGTCTCACCCGCTCTGCTCCATCCCCTATCACACTGCTGATGGCTACTTTCTGAGCCTGGCAGCCTCTCTCTAAGAGCCATCTAGTTCCCAAGGCAGGTTGCCACCATGCCAGAAATACACACCCCAGCTTCATGGTGGGTTAGCAAGTCTAGCCACCACACACTCTCTTGAACTTAAATCGCCACATGAAAGAACACACAACACAATGACCTCTGATCCAATTGATAAGATAGAATTTGCTCATCTAGACATACAAAGCCCTGTACACATCTATCCCTTAAGAACAGTCATAACAACCTGTAAATGTGCAGAGAGAATCCTAACATCAGCCTCCATGTTCTCTCCACTGCCTCTCTCCTTCCTTGTTCCAGTCTCCTCCTCTCTAAAACCTTTCTCCTTCCTTCTAGTCTAATGACAGGCCTAGTTCTATCTTGTACCGCCTTCAACTGCGTAATGACATCGTGCTATAACAGCTCCTAGGGATCTGATTCCCTCTGACCTCCCATTGGGTAGTGCCATCTAGGGCTGGTTATAAAGTCCACGCAGCCCGCAGGACACAGACGCGTCCGGGATCTCAGATGGGGCGATGGCGCCCCGCATGCTGCTCTTGCTTCTGGCGGCCTCCCTGACCCTGACCAAGACCCGCGCGGGTGAGTGCGGGGTCGGGAGGGAAATGGCCTCTGCGGGGAGGGGCGGGGGCGGCACCAGGAAAGCCAGGTCTGCGCGTCGCTCACCAGACCCCCGCCCCTTCGCTACGGGCGTCCCGATTCCCGGGCCCTGCTCCCCACCCGGCCCGCGCACCCGCCCGGGGTCCCGAGAGAAGGTCGGGTCTCACCGCGTGCCGCCCCAGGCTCACACTCGCTGCGGTATTTCAAACCGCCGTATCCCGCCCGGCCTCAGGGAGCCCCTGGTACATCTCTGTCGGCTACGTGGACCACACGGAGTTCGTGCGCTTCGACAGCGACGCGGTGAATCCGAGGATGGAGCCGCGGGCGCCGTGGGATGGAAAGGGAGGGACCGGAGTATTGGGAGGAACAGACACAGTTCGCTAAGAGAATCGAGCAGTGGTTCCGAGGAACCTGAGGACCCTGCTCCGCTACTAAACCAGAGCGAGGGTGGTGAGTGACCCCGGATCGGAGGTCACGACCCTCCGCGTCACCACAAGGCCAGAGATTTCCTGATCCCAAGTCCAAGGTTCAGGAGCAGAACTGAACCGTGCCTGGTTTCCTTTCAGTTTGTAGGAGTCTGCTGGAGGGGGGCCGGGGCGGGGGGGGGCGGGGCCGGGGCGGGGCGGGGCGGGGCTGAGTCTGACCACCGGGTCCCAGGCTCTCACACCATCCAGAGGATGTTTGGCTGTGACGTGGGGTCGGACGGGAGCCTCCTCCGTGGGTATGATCAGTTCGCCTATGATGGCCGGGATTATGTCGCCCTGAACCGAGACCTGAAAACGTGGACGGCGGCGGACGTGGCGGCGCAGATGACCCGAAACAAGTGGGAGCAGGCTGGTGCTGCAGACCTACACAGGACCTACCTGGAGGGCGAGTGCGTGTTGTCGCTCCGTAGATACCTGGAGTTCGGGAAGGAGACGCTGCTGCGCTCAGGTGCTGGGGCCTCGGGCTTCTCCTGCTTCTGCCCTTGGACTGGGGCTCAGTCCTGGGTAAGAAGAAACCCTCAGCTGGGTGATGCCCCTGTCTCAGAGGGGAGACAGTGTCCCTGGGTCTCCTGATCCCTCATCACAGTGACTGCACTGCCTCTCCCAGGGCCCAGCCTTCTCCCTGGAGAGTTCTGAGTCCCTCTCAGGAGGGAAGGAGAGAATTTCCCCACTGAACAGCAAGGGCTCCCTGCTGTCAGCCATGGCCTCTCCCAGGCCAGGTTCTCTGCCCACACCCACTCTCTGAGGACACTGATTCCTGTCCTGTTGAGTGTGTCAGCCCTCAGGACCAGAAGTCTCCTTGACCTCATAGGAGACATGGAGTCCACTACACTAGGCTGATTCCCCCAGTTTCTAGAACTTTCTAAAGAATACATTCTCACAGATCCCTCCCTGATGTGGGGTTTGCCTCTCTTCCACACCCCATTTCTTGCTATTTCTACAGTGGAGAATGGTCCCATGAGCCCTTATGGGGTACCCTGGAGGAATAAATCGTGGGATTTCTTTTTTTTTTCTTTTTTTCTCACTTTTTCTTATTTCTTACTTTCTTTTTTCTTTCCTTTTTGTGAAGTCATTATTTTGCTTCTAGTCAGTTTTTCTCTGCAAACACATATTAAATCAATTATTTTCCATTCCCTCTTCTGTTCTATGACCACCCATCTCATGCTATAGAACATCACATAAGGACAGCCATGTTGACCCACTGGCTCATGTGGGTTCCCTCTTAGCTTCTGAGTCTCTCAGGAAAGTGTGCAGTTCTGTGCTGAGGGGACCAGCTCTCCCTGCAGCTCACTAGTGAGATGACAGTTGAAGCGTCAGACACACACAGTTCAGTGTCATCATTGATTTAACTGTGTCCTGTGTAGATTTCAGTTTGTTTTGTTAACTGTGTGATTTCTTAAATCTTCCACACAGATCCCCCAAAGGCACATGTGACCCTTCACCCCAGACCTGAAGGTGATGTGACCCTGAGGTGCTGGGCCCTGGGCTTCTACCCTGCTGACATCACCCTGACCTGGCAGTTGAATGGGGAGGACCTGACCCAGGACATGGAGCTTGTGGAGACCAGGCCTGCAGGGGATGGAACCTTCCAGAAGTGGGCATCTGTGGTGGTGCCTCTTGGGAAGGAGCAGAAGTACACATGCCGTGTGGAGCATGAGGGGCTGCCTGAGCCGCTTATCCAGATATGCGGTAAGGAGGGTGTGGGTGCAGAGTTGGGCTGAGGAAAAGCTGGAGCCTTCTGCAGACCCTGAGCTGGTCAGGGCTGAGAGCTGGGGTCATGACCCCCACCTTCATTTCCTGTACCTGTTCTTACCAGGGCCGCCTTCCTTCACCAACTCCAACATAGTAACCAATGTTATTTATGTTGTCCTTGGAGCTGTGGCTGTCATTGTAGTTGTGGCCATCATTGGAGTTGTGGTGGCTCTTGTGAGGAAGAGGAGGAGAAACACAGGTAGGAAAGGGCAGGGTCTGTTTCCCCTCAGCTTCCTTTAGAAGAGTGCTCTGCTCATTAATGGGAAGCACAGCCACACCCCACATTGCTACTGTCTCCAACTGGGTCCTCTGTCAGTTCTGGAAACTTCCTTCTGTCAAGACCTTCCTTGAACTCTCACAGCTTTTCTTCTCACAGGTGGAACAGGAGGAGTCTACACCCCTGCTCCAGGTTAGTGTGGGGGGCAGGATTGTCCCTGAGGTTATTGGAGTGAAGCTGGAGATGTTGGGAGCTCTGGGAATCCATAGTAGCTCCTCCAGAGAAATCTTCTGGGGGCCTCAGTTGTACCGTGATATGAATACATACATACACATATACATATACACATATACACATACATATGTTTTCTTTTACCCTAGGTAGTACCCTGGGCAGTGACAGCTCCCAGAGGTCTGATGTGCCTTTCTATTGTAAAGGTAACTCTGGGTCTGACTGGGGAGGGGCAATGTGGACATGATTGGGTTTCAGGGACTCCCAGAATCCCCTGTGAGTGGAGGGTTGTTGGGCTGTTGTCCTCACAGTGATGGTTTGTGACTCTCGTTCTCTAGCATGAAGACAGCTGCCTGGAGTGGACTGAGTGACAGACGATGTGTTCAGGTCTCTCCTGTGACATCCAGAGTCCTCTGTTCTCTTTACACACCAGTGTCTGATGTTCCCTGTGATTCTTTGGCTTCAGTGTGAAGAACTGTGGAGCCCAACCTGCCCCTGGACTTCAGGACCCTGTCCCTGCACTGCCTGTGTTCCCTTCCACACCAAACTTCCTGGTCCAGCCTGGGGTGTGGGGGTGGGGTGTGTGTGTCCTGTTGTGTGATATCTGTCTGTGCTCCATGGTGGCCTGAGCTGCAGCTCCTCACTTCCACACTGAGAATAAGAATCTGAGTGTGAATTTGATTGTTCACATCCTTGACCTAAGTGTAGATGGCTTTTTGAATGGAATGTTTAGAGGTTTTTTTGTTTGGGGGTTTCGTTTTATTTTTGAAAAAACTAAATGGCAGATGGAGAAGCTTCCAGATCTGTGTCACTAAGCTGTGTGTCTGGTGGGACAGGGTGAGGCTGTGGGAGCTGAGTGTGAACAGGGCTGTGCCCAGGTGTGCTCAGTCAGTTCTTGTCTTTGATGGGCTCAGGCCTCAGCTCTGTCACCTCCAGGCTGTGCCCTCTCCATCACTGTGAAGACATGGGTAGAGTCTGTGATCACAAGGACACAGGGAAGGCCAGAGCCTTGTCCTGTCCCCAGGATTATGAGCCCCCAGGGCTGAAGATCAGAGACTCAAGTGGGGCCCTTTAAAGTGCAGGGTGCACAAGATGAGTCACTACATTTCCTGCCACCCATTTGATTTAGCTACTAATGATGGGGTCAGGAAGCTGCCCTGGGCTCTCCCTGTAGCCATGCTGCTGTGGTGATTTCTGCTTCTCCTTTCTGGTGTCTTTCCCAGGGTTCTCAGGGGTCTGGTGTGATCTGTCTGCTCATCTCTCAGGAGCACCTCCACAGCTGAGATAAGACCTAACAGAGAGGCTTCTCTCCCTGTAACTTGGGTACCGATTCCTGAACCTGGACTCTCTTACCTTTTCCATCTTGTGTTCTGGAGTTAACTCCCTGAAGTCCCTTAATCTCCACCCCCAGCTCTGTGGACCTGGGTCTCCCAGCTAATGCACCTGTGGTTGCTCTGCCTTTGGATGGCTCTGTATTGCAGGAGAGCAAAGTCTCCATCATAGGCCTGGGACCATTTAAATCATCTCATATTCATAGCACTAAAGACACGGGAGGCAGAAGCTGAGGTAACAACCTGACAGCTCAGCAAGGAAACTTTATTTTCTTAACTATATATGAGATATCTATTTACCAGCCTGATGCTAGAACTAAACTCCAGACCTTCAGAAATCTTTCTCTGCCACTCTATCAGTCTAGTCTGCCTTTTTCTCTTTTTTAAAAATATTTTTATTTAATGTATAGAGGGCATCCTGAGACACTCTGTTCCTGGTTTAGCCATTTTTGCCTGTCCTTGAAACTCAGAACTTCTCTGTTTTTAACCTGAACCATCTGAGTCCGTCTGCCTTTTCTTGAGCATCCTGCAAACCCAAGAGGGCTCCTGAGCTCTCTTTCCCAGATTTCTGTTTTACCTGTGTCCTGCCAGCTGCTTCTCTGTTGTTCCTGCAAGTCCTAAGAGAAAATCCTATTCCATAAAGGCTCTTCAAAGCATTTAGTTGTTCCCTTACCTCCTCACCTGCTGAACCATTTCACTGTCATGAGAGTTGGGGTTGGGAGCTGTCCAAGGCAAGCCACTACAGGCTCAACCATTTCACCTTTAAGGGGGAAGGTAGCACAAGGCCACCTGCTGACCTTGCCTCAGGTCATAGTGCAAGGACCACAGGACCTCTCCTAAGCACCTTGCCTTAAAATAAGCAGGATCTTTCCCTTCTTCAGAGGCACCCAAACCACACCAGGACACATATCCTGGATCTGCCAAATGTGGTATCTACTGAGGATTTTATATTTTGCTAACCGTTAGGTTTCTATGTACAATAATAAAATATTCTGTGACATGGGCCTGTCAGTGGTTAGGAGCTCAACATTTCTTGTCTGGGTTTTTCTGACTGACAGGGGAGGGCAGTGGCTGGTCAGGCTCTCTCCTTTTATTGATCTGGGTGAGTGACCATGGTTTTCAGAGGACCTCCCAGGTCAACTCTGAGCTTTATGACTTTCGATGCCATCTACAGCTTTTTGTGTCCTGCGGGAATAAAAACAAATCAGCATCCCCAACACCATAGATTTGCTGACTTCCATTCTGATGTTAGCCATCCTTGTAGTATATAGGGTGATTTAATTCTACAGTTTTTTTCCTTGATCCAGTGTCTCTCGGAAGCTGTTGGTCCATTCTTGTTAACATTCAGAATATTTTAAGTTAATGGAGCATGATTTAATCTACCTCTGGGGCCCTTATTCTTTCTTTTTGTTTTATAGCTGTGTTCTTTAAGGTGTGGTTGGGTCTTTTCTACCACTGTTTGCCCTGCAGGATTGTGTGGTGTAGCTGTAATGTGCTTTGTAATGAGGGAAGAATTGCTGCATCTTACTGGAGACGTATGCAGGGGCCATGGTGGTCCTAGTTTGTACACCTATTCCCACCAGAGCCATGCCTTCCAGTAAATGTGTAATCCAGAGCCAGCCTTTTCAGAACTCAAACCATTTGCCCATTGGAAGCCTGAGTATGTGTCAATGGTGTGGTGCAAGCCTTAGGCTTCCCAAATTCTGCAAACTGAAACACATCTATCTGCCAGATTCCATTTTTTATTTACTTTTGTTGGTGCCCTTAGAGTTACTTCTAGTGTGTAATGGAGTTTGATTGTACAAAAAACATTTCTTCATAACTTTCTTGGCTTGTTGCCAGGTCATAGAATTTTTTTCTTTAAACATTAACTGTTAACATAGTGGTTTTCAGGAATATCTGAGGCTCCTAATACATTCCTTATGAATAATTGGTCAGTTCCTTCATTCCCTGTGCTAATGGCCCTGACAATACTGTGAGAGACTGAATGTGGGTGATAAGTCATGGACAGTTGCTATTTCTGATTGCCTGGTGCAGTGGCACAATAACATGAATTCTGAATTATCCAGGGTAAATTCAGCAGTTGCTGTGTGCAGAACAACTCTTTCTGCCTATTGAGACTCTGTCACTATATTGAGATTCTGGAAAATGTGATAATACCGTAAAGATTGCATACAACTCTGACTTTTGAACTGAAGCCCATAAGCTTTTAATTACAAATTCTTTTGTTTTTACTGACTTATAAGCAGCCATTACCAGCTTTTTCATTCAAACAGGAACGTAGGGTCTTCAATACATGGGACAATCCAATTAGTTCTTTTTGTAAAGTGAAGTGGCTTTCTTGTAGGATCTGTGTTAATTGCTCCCAAATAGATGTTACAAACTCTTTGCCAGTCCTCATCGATTACCCTTAATGATGTAATATCAGCATTAGTATCCAGCTCTATAATTTTTCATGGGTCTATTCCTACAATTGACACAATCATACTTCTATAATTAAATCAGAAACTTTTTGATATAAAGCTTTTAGTTTTTTACTTTCAGTGTGTGCTAAGAAGCTTCATTCTAAAATGCTACTACCCTTTGTCTAATGAGCCCCATGGGAGAACGGGTTAAAGACAAAAGAACCGGGGTGTGGGCGGGGACCTCAGCCCACAAACTGTGGCAAGTTGCAGGTGGCAGCTCAGCGCTTGGCATGGCCGCTGGAGGAGCCGCCCCTCGACGCGCGCCGCCTCCTCCTTATTCGGGCGGGGCCCAGCACTGTCTGGGCTCAAAGTTTGAGGACTCCGGTGAGCCGCACCCTTTGTCTGGGTGTTGAACTGAGGCCGCGGTAGGGTGGGGACGGCCATCATTGCCCTGGCGGACAGAGTGGGCGACAACAGAAAGTGTGCGGGCTCCAGGCAGGCGCTTGGACAGGTGCGGTGATGTGGGGCTGCCGGGTCCGGGCCTCCGCCTCATCGCCGCCGCCGCGCTCGCCCCCTGGCCAGGCTCTGCCTGGCGCCCGCCCGGAGGTCGGCCAAGCGGAACCTGACTGCGCACCTGCCTGCCGCCGCCCTGAACGCCGAAGTGTCTGTTCACCATCTACTCGCATGGCGACCTCCTCCCAACGCCAGCTGCTGAGTGACTGTGGGCCTCCATCGCTAGGATACACCCAGGGAACTAGAAATAGCCAGGGGCCTCAGAGTAAATGTGCAGAGCTGCTGGCCACCATTGCAGAGTCTGGGAAAGAGATCAGATCCAGGTCTGCAGGGAGCAAGAGCGCCATGGAGAGGCTAAAAGGAGGCATCATTCATGCCCAAGCCTGGTTCCTGAGTGCTTGGCTGAAATGGAACCTAAGGTCAGGTCCTAGCCCCTGGCCACTCTGAAGGTCCATCTCGCTACCCCGTGGACAGGAGAGGCTTTGTCTAAAATGGCAGTATTTTTCCAAGACAGTCATTAAGCTCTGAACCGACACTCAGAAGATTGGAAGACATTTCGCAGTAACTGTCAGTGTTTTAATATGCATTTTTTAAGACACACCAGAAGAGGGGTATCAGATTAGGAAGGACCCAAGCTCTTTTTTTCTTTTCCAAGCATTTTGAAAGATGTCTGTAAGGACCACTTTTGAAAGCAAGGCACTTATTGTTTGTCCCCAAATACCAGTGTCCCCTTTAACCTCCCTTTGGACACATTTCCACTTGCATCACTCCAGTTGACTTCCTTTCCATGAGCTCACCTGCCTCTGAGGAGTTGAGTGCAAACCACCGCGCCTTTGCTCAGTAGCTGGCCCGCCTGTGTGCAGTGTAGACCCTGCTTCCTGGAGCTTCTCTGCTTAAGCGTTGGCATGACTGAGTGCTTTGAAGTCCATCTCTAAAATGCACAGGTGATAAAGACAGAAGAAAGAGCCATCTACCCAACCTACCAAGCACCCTGTACATCTCAGTTGGTGGTTACTATGAGGTGAACACAACATCTAGAGGAAAACGACTGAAACGTTGTATCTTTGTATTTATTACTTGGTATAACAAAGCTTAGTTTCATTAAAAAAAAAAAACCACAAAAGAACCAAATACAGTTCACTTTGGGAACTATGCTACCCACATGTACGTCTTGTAGTCTCTTTTCTTTTTTCTTTTCTTTTCTTTTCTTTTCTTTCCTTTCCTTTTTTTCTTTTCTTTTCTTTCCTTTTTTAAAAAGATTTATTTGTTTATATATGTGAGCATACTACCACGCTCTTCAGACACACCAGAAGGGCAACGGATACCATCACAGATGGTTGTGAGCCACCACGTGGTTGCTGGGGATTGAACTCAGGACCTCTGGAAGATCAGGTGGTGGTGCTCTTAACCACTGAGCCATCTCTCCAGCCCCTGCAGTCTCTGTTCTACTAAGGTTAACTCTTTCTCTTCTAATCTGTTAGCTGTCTTGGCCTGTCAATGTCTGAATCTCCTTCTAACATCTGAAACAAATCACTAAATCCTTGTGCAGCTAATCCAATGGTGGGCCAGAGCCAATTGACATCTCCCATTAATTTCTGAAAATTGAGACTTCACAACTGATTCTTTCCAATTGGTACCCTCTGAGGTTGAATGTTTTGTTGACTTATGTTAAAATGTAGATAATGAATACAATCTCTTCTCTCTCTCTCTCTCTCTCCTCTCCCCTCTCTCTCTCTCTCTCTCTCTCAGCAATCTGGAAACCTCAACAAGGCAAAATTCTTTTGGTTTCAGCAAACATTTTTTCCCTAAATTATCTGCATCAGAATCAGCCATCAAAATATCACCCATGCAATGGTAAACAATAAATTGAAGAAATTGCCTACAAATTATTTCTGGTGGCTGTCGCTTTAAAGCCACAGGACACAGTGTTGGATGTTTAGCATTCCCTGTGAAGAATTTCCCACGGATATCATTGGACAGGTTGAGCATTATTATATTATGTAGTATGAAGGCAATTTTTCCTTAGTTGAGGTTTTCTGCCTGATTCTTAGTTCCTAGCTGCCCTGAGGCAAACAGTTCCTACTTTTGCTGTAGGGCCTCAAACAACAACCCCCAACCCCCATTATGTTTCCTGTTGGCAAGGAGTTGCCTTGGAGTCTCTCCTGGACCTAGACTCTTTGGTCCAGTGGCAACCCTTACTTTGGTGTCTGCACACTCCTGGAAGCCTACGCCTTCTTTTGTTGTGGTTGCCTGGAAGTTTGATGCTAATTCCACTGCCCCAAGGACAGCAGCCTAGTCAGGTACTCAGGAATCAGGTGACTTCACCAGAACCTTCTCCCCCATTGAATTTGTAAGGTACAGGTGAGGGGCAGGCACAGGATAGAAGGAGGCCTGTCATTGGAGGAGAAGGAAGGATGGGCGGGAGAGAAGTTTGAAGGAAGAGGAGGAGACTGGAACAGAAAGGAAGAGACAGGGGGAGGAGAGGAGAGAGAGAAGCTGTGGCAGGAGAATGGAGGCTGAGTTAAAGATCTCGCTCTGTGTACTTACAGGTTGTTATCAATGTTCCTAAGGGATGGACGGTACTGGGCTTTGTATGTTTAAGTGGGCAATTATATCTTATCAATTGGATCTAAGATTATTGTGTTGTGTGTTCTTTTATGTGAGGGTTTGAGTGTAGGAAAGTGTGCGGCAGCAGGAGACACTGGGCCGCCCTGGCGAATTTGGGATGTGTTTCCGCCCAGATATCCAGCAGATATCTTGGGGCACCGCGGTGCTGGACCAAGCAGGGTAAAAGACACCAATACTTTTTTTATTTTTTGTATTTTCACAACAACATTCTTTCTAGTTTACATTTAGAAAATGCATTGCCCTTGGAGAGGCCTTGTTCACAATTATGTGTCAAATGACCATGTTTCCCACAGGTAAAGCATAGGACATTTTGAGATCTGAGCCCTTGACCAGCTTGGTCAAAGGAATTCAGGTGTCTTTTAGATACCAGTGGTGTTACACTGTCTTAAGCTGTCCCACTTCAATTAAAAGCACTGGAGTTGAGATATGGCTCCTCCTTCTCCAGACCAAAGCATCTTAATTCAAAGGTGTCCTCCAAAATCTGTCCCAAATCAGGTGAGCCACTTGCCTGTGTGACAGAGAATGGAGACCAATGGAGAAGGGACAGACGACTCACACTAGGGACCATGGCTGCTCCTCTCTACCCTCTAGGCTCTGAGTGAATTCTCTAAATGTGTTGAGGTGTAGGATTAAAACCCGGTAAAGTCTCTAAGGAAGAAGTTACCTTAAGAGTTGTCACATCGGGGTAGAGAGTTAAAATCTATACATGGAAGTCTTTAAACCTGAGGCTTGTTGCCATCTCAGCCGCTGTCCCCTCATCAGGATGGAGGCCTCTTTGCTGACAGCCATCTTTGCTAGGGTTTGAAAGGATGGCCTTTGCCATGTGACCTCACTCCCATCTTGATTAAAAAATGACCTCCAGACATCAGCCAATCAAGGAACTAACAGCTCCTCCTGGCTGTGAGGCTGGAGCAGACAGTCCTTCCCCTGTCAGTCACACTGAAGAACAACCCAGAGTCCCTTCTCTTCTCTTCCGTCCCTGCTGTCTCTGTCCTCAGCAGCAGCTGCCCATGCAGGTGGGTGTGAGACAGTCCCAGACCAGGACCCTAATGGAATCACAATGCCTCAGGGGGCGTCCTAGCAATGAATCAGTTTACAACTTGCACCCTGGCCATCTTCACAAAGCTCCCCTTATGGCTGTAAATGATGGAAATTCCAAAGGTCATCAGGATAACTATGGAAATCCATCACAGGTCCTGGGCTGCCTTACAAAGGCCCTGACACAATACACTCACCCGGATCCTGAGACCCCAGGTGGAAACACCTCCTCATGAGCTACTTTTCCCAGCGTTCCCTGAGCCTCGGGAACATCAACCCCTGATCACTCTTCAGCCCATATCCTTGGTCCATCCATGGACTACTGAGCGGATGGAGACTCCAATGGCCTGACCACTGCCATAGAGGCTTGGATAATTGTCACTGTATTAGGACATTCATTCACCTTCCTTCGGGACACTGGAGTCACTTTCCCAGTCCTGACAAAATTGTGGGGACCCACCTCTCCTTTCCATCCCTCTATTGTCAGCATAGGGGGGGCAGCCTTACCAGGCTTGCCTGACTCCACCACTTAGCTGTACATTTAAGGGTAACCCCCTTACCATGGCCTCTTTGGTCATGGGCTCGTTGGGTAATGGCAAAGATGGCTGGTAAGGAGACTGACTGTCCACAGAATGGGTCACCCACCTAATTGGTTACTGAACGACTGACATCACCTTTTGATGACCATGTACATAGGACACAAGTGTCTTCACAGCCTTTACTCATGTGGACAGATCTATCCCCCGCTTCTTCCCCAGATGACTCCAACCCTGCTCCTTCCAAGGCCCTGCCCATCCAGCCAATCCACTGGTCATGACCCATGAATTAGAGAACAATCACACATCTGACCATTTTTCCATCCAAATAAAGGGCATTACCATGTGCATGGCTTGAACTTCCAGAGAAGTGTCCTTCAGGGTTCTCCTGGCAAGGGGTGGTAATGCTGCAGCTGTCCACGTCTGGTGGGGCCTGCATAGCATGCACAGCCATCAGCAAGACAGGCCCTCGTCTCTTCTTCCTCAGTCTTCCAGGATAAGGCACAGCTCATGAGGCTGCAGGTGCATGCTTGGCTGCAGATGACATTGTAACAGGAGTAGAGACCGGAGGCAGTTGGGCAAAGTCTTCATGTAACTTCCTAGAGTTGTTGTAAAAAAAATATAAAAATAAAAAAGGTATAGCTGTCTTACATCGCAAGGTCCACAAACCAGTGCCCAAAGATATCTGCTAGATATCTGGGCGGAAACACCTCCCAGCCACACCCTTTCCTACACTCAAACCCTCACATAAACGAACACACAACGCAATAATCTTAGATCCAATTGATAAGATATAATTGCCCACTTAAACATACAAAGCCCAGTACCATCCACCCCTTAGGAAATTAATAACAACCTGTAAATACACAGAGCAGAATCTTAACATCACCCGCCATGGCTTCTCACCCTCTCCTCTGTCCTGTGTCCTCCTTTCTGTTCTAGTCTCTGCCTCTTCTTTCAAACTGCTTTCCTGCCCCCCTTCCTTCTCCTCCAATGACAGGCCTCTTTCTATCCTGTACCTGACCCTCACCTGTACTTTACCAATTCAATGGGGAGGTGGTTTTGGTGAAGTCACCTGAATTCTGAGTACTTGACTAGGCAGCTGTCCTTGGGGCAGTGGAATTAGCATCAAAATACAGATAACTTCAGGGAAAACCACAACAGGAGGCCGTTGGGCAAAGTCTTCATGTAACTTCTTTGTGCCCATAGGACCTGTCCAGTCCTGATTATGTTCATACCAATTCTATTTGGTAACAGCTTAGGGCTGTGTATGTCCTATTTTATGATTCGGTGGGTCAGATAACATCCAACCCATTGTAGGCAGCCCAGGTCACATGGTAACTTGGTGGCCCATTGTCAAATGTTCAGGCCAAGAGCCAAGAGCTATCTCTCACAGGGGGAATAGTTGTCTGCAGATGATGGCATAGCCTTGCTCCAAAATCCCAAATTTGTCTTCTGTGATTGACTCACAGAGGCCTGCCAAAGGCTCCAAACAACATCCTTCTCTGTCACTGACCCTCAAGTACCATCAGCTCTGCTGGATCATATGGTCCAAGACTTTGGAACAGCCTGAACCACAGCCGGGACCTATAGAAGAGCCTTAACCTGTTCCAGGACCCACAGGAAGTTAGCAGCTCTCTGATTCAGAAGGCTTATGGGCCAGAGAAACAGATCCAAGTGAGGAATGTGCTGTCTGCAGAATCCAAAGACACAAACTAAGCCCTGTGCTCCTTTCTTGGTGGTAGGAGGGGCCAGGTCAGGAACCTTTCCTTTCTCTTGGATGGAATGTCTGTGCCTGCCCCAACCACTGAATTCATGAATTCCACTGAATTAGAAGGATCTTGAATGATTGGTAGGATTTATTTCCCAACCTCTGAAGCATACATATGTTACCAGAATCCAAAGTTTTTCCAACCATATCTCCTTTCGACTCTCCTATCTGTCCAGTGCACAGCGAGAGGTTTTGACAGTGGAGAATGACACTTGACCATTGATGGTGGCACTGATTCCTGAAATTCCTACAAGGGTGTGATGCTGTCTTTGATTCACTATTTTCCTTGTCTGAGGGAACTCTAAAGGCTTCCATTTAGTTTTTCCAACCATGATATCCCTCAGGCCACAGGTCATGGAAGCAATGTGAGAATTCTGACAACCTCTAAGTAGATCTATCCCAATTCTACATTCTGGAACTGGAAAAATGCCTGTCTTATTCAGGGTTCCTATTCCGGCACAAACACCATGACCAAGAAGTAAGTCGGGGAGGAAAGGATTTTTTTCAGCTTACTTTAGTGCTGTTCATCACCAAAGGAAGTCAGGACTGGAACTCAAGCCTGTCAGGAAGCAGGAGCTTATGCAGAGGCCATGGAGGAATGTTTCTTTCTTTCTTTTTTAATTTTTTTTTAAAGATTTATTTTATGTGAGTACACTGTTGCTGCCTTTAGACACCAGAAGAGGGCATCGGATCTCATGACAGATGGTTGTGAGCCACCATGTGGTTGGTGGGGATTGAACTCAGGACCTCTAGAAGAGCAATCAGTGCTCTTAACCGCTGAGCAATCTCTCCAGCCCTGGAGGGATGATACTTACTGGCTTGCTCCTCATGGTTTGCTCAGCTTGCTTTCTTATAGAACCCAGGACCACCAGCCCAGGGATGGCACCACCCACAATGGGCTGGGTCCTCCCACCCTGACCACTAGTTGACAAAATGCCTTGCAGCTGGGGCCCATGAAGGCATTTCCACAACTGTGACTCCTTTTCTGTGATAACTCCAGCTTATGTCAAGTTGACACACAAGACTAGCCAGAACACAGCCACTGCATGAATTCAGGAACCCACTGGACATAGTGTGATTCAGATTTCAGCCAAAACCTCATTAATCCCTGGACCTCCATAACACTCTACTCTAACTGAAGAACCATAATGTTTCCTTGGAGCTCCTGGAACCAGTATTAATTTGGGCCAATATGCAATAGAGCCTGGTAAGTCTGATTATTTCTTTCCTCCAGGTTTACCCTGGCGAAAACCTGTAGGTCCTACTAGGAAAGCACTGGAGAAAGGCTAGCTGTATACATTTTAGATGTTTTATAAGGTACTTACTCAGGGTCACCTGGACACTTGTTCATTCAAGGAGTTCTGCATCTGCAAACTGGCTCAAGGTTAGAAACTGATTCCTGGGCCGAGATGCTCTTTTGCCACTAGTATGTAGCCTTTCTCTCATTTGTTGGCAATTATTCCACTTATGTGATCAAACACAAATATCGTAGGCTTCTGAGGTGATTTGATTAAGAATATTTCCTGAGCCTTGGTTGTGCATACCCAGAGGCAGGCAGATCTGTGAGTTCGAGACCAGCCTTGGGTACAGAGTGAGTCCCAGGGCAACCAGGGATACACGGAGAGCCATGTAGCTGGTCTTCCTTACTTTGTTGGTTCTTTTTTCCCCACCCTTTGTCCTCCTAGTTTCACCCCCTATGACTAGAGAGGAAAGGAGGAGACCTGTCAATCTAAATTCTTTTCAACAATTTCTTCCATCCTCCGACCCTGGTCCTTCTAATGTTTCTCCCAAAAGCAGGTCCTCCCTCAATTCCCCAACACTGCACTTAAACAGTCCCTTCTCCCAGTTTCCCCAATGACAGCAGCTCCAGACTGTAACAACCGTTCTAGCCTCTCTGCTCAGTCAGCTCCTCCTGGCTCTACTGTCTCCCTGTAGCTTCTGCACCAACTGCTTCTCCTCTCACTCTGCTCCCCCAATCCTCTTTCTCACACTCAGCTGTCTTTTTAATGAACTATCTTGTTGCTTGAAATCCAAGAACCAACAACACTTAATGCAATGGTGTCAAGTAGTTCTAACAGCTAAGAATTCTAAAGGGCCAGTTGACCAGTAACTGGGAAGCTTTTAAAGGGCCAGGTGCACAAGATAAAGCACAGGATAGAAACACAGTCTCAAAAAAAAAATAAGTAAAATGTATTCAACATTCACTGGCATAAGTTCCCAGATTTGAGTTCATGGTTATCGGGGAGTGGAAGTATTGAAGGGAATTAGGGGATGTGGCCTTGGCAGAGGAAGCTCGTCACTAGGATGGGAATTGTGGCTCCAAAGGTCCAAGACAGTTGTAGAACCTCTCTCTCTTCCTGTTGGCTGTGGACCCAGGTGTGGAGGATCTCAACACAACTATGTGAGGCTGACCAATCCACGCTCGTCCTTAACTAAGAATAGCAAGGCGGAGCACAACAAACCCAATGCTCAGGGCTCGTCCCCGACTGTCTGTGGGGTCACATTTATACTCCTTCATCACAGGTCCTTTCACGTGTCTGCCCCAGCAAAACATCCTTTCACCTGTGTCTGCTGCAGGAAAACCTTCTTTCAGATGTCTGTTTACCAGAACATTCTCCATGCCTGTGCTTTAGCGAGAGATGATTTCACCTGTGTCTTCCTCAGGCAAACGCTCTTTCACGTGTGCCCTCCCCCAAACTCTCCTGTGATCTGACTGACTTTCCTAATAAACTAGAAGTCTCCACGTCAGGACTATAAAGGAACGACAGGGTACAGGGGTGGACGGTTGACTCTGCGTTTAGACTCAGGAGCATCAACTAATGGTCTCAAACACTTTACAGTGATCTGGATTTTTGTGAACTGAGAGAAGTTTTAGTATGTATTTTGCTACAACATACCATATACATGTCTCAACTCTTGTCTAAGGTATTGTAGCTATGCAACTCATTGTAAAACTCCCAGTGCTTGAAAGAAACTATTGCAAACAGTATGAGATAATAAGAAAAAGCAAGTGGGTAGTCAATCAATCTTATGGACAGGTTAGGAACAAGTTTTGTTAATTATAGAAAAAAGTTTTCTTTAGCCTCTTGTAGATGTTTCCAAAGTCAAAGATCTAGTAGGTGGCTGAAAACAAGCAACATTTGCCATTCTGATTAACTAGAGATAGATAAAGGGTCTTTGAAATCTCAGACATCTCCAGGATATGGCATTCAGAATGTTTTATGAACACAAGGCTTTCTGTAACAGTGAGGCACGAATGCTCTTGGCCACATCACATTCTAATTCAGAGAGGATGGTGGGCATCGAAGAACCTCCATATGGAGTTTGCTTCAAATGTGGCAAAGCTGGGCACCAGCCAAAACCTGCCCATGCTTCAACTGCAGACTGCATGCTGTCCTAACAGGGGACAAGCAGAACACAGAGGAAGATGACTGTGAGCTTTGCCAAGACAAGTCGGGGAGTCCTTCAATATTCCTGCTCCACAAAGATGTCCACCATACACTGGGCCAGCAGCCTGAAGCTGGACGCCTCAGCACTGCAGAAGAATCTTGGGTGACTGTCAGGCATGCCAGCAATCTCTTCCATTTCTGCAGCTTTTGGAAACTGCTTGCTCTGCACTTCCCGTTTTCTCGGGAACATTTATCCTTCTCAGGTCACTGATGGGGAGGAAGACTGGATAGCTACAGTCTCACAGTAACTGTAAGCTGTTTAAGATTTCAGAAAATGATTTAGGTCTAGGAAGATATTTTCAGGATAACTTCAAGTTACGATGGAAAGGGAATTAGGCAAAGAACTTTGGATTCAGGACAGATAGGACTTTGGATTCATAGGACAGATAATAGTTTCTCAGTGGTTGGCAGATACAAAGGAACCAGACGTTATGAGTGTGATTCTTATATTTTTAAGATTAAGAATTAATTAAAATTCTTATTTGTAAAATTAATTCCTCTTAATTAAATAATTAAATAAATACATAATAATTCTTAATGAAGAATAATTGTTAACTCTTTATAATTATGTTTTTACCCGTGTCCTCACTGTGTATAGTTGATGATGTCAGAGAAAGATTTGCCTTTTATAGGACTAACGGGGGCAATGCTGAGGTAATGTTGTTGTGCCCTGTGTGAGGAAGCCTCTCCGTCCTACCCTGCCTACCTAAAGCACCTTCTGAAGGATGAGATACAAAGCCTATGTCCTATAGCCAAGGAGAGCAGAAGGCAGGATTGTGGTCAGAGGGAGGAACTCTGGGAAGAGAGAAGCATGGGGGATTCGCCAGCCAGAATTGGAGGAGTCAGAATGTGTGAATCTGAGGAGAGGTGAGCAGCCACAGGGCAGAACTTAGGATGGTGTAAATGGGATAACTGAGTTAGGAGAAGCTGGGACAGGCCCAGCATGAAGTCTAGGCATCCATAAATAAATGTAACTCTGCTGTCATTATGCAGAGCAAGGACGGGCAGGCAGAATTGTCCCACAGATGCAGCAGGAGCTGGAGGAGGAGCAAGAGCAAGCAGACAAAGAGCAAGCGATTCCTTCCATGTCTTCACTGAGGCCTCCAGCAGAAGGTGTGGCCAGATTAGAAACGGGGAGGGACTCCACTCAAATAATCAGGATTACAGGTGTCTCTTCCTCCATCAAAGGAAAAGATCAGAAACTGATCTTCCCACTTCAGCTTAAGCAAAACCACCTCACAGATGGTGCCCTCCATTTTGGGGTTTTAGTTAACCCCCCATGTAGCTGACATCAAACAATCAACATCATAGTCCAGGTCAGAGTTCTGGAACTACTCTGGGGGCTTTGCAGCTCCTTTGAGCACTCGGGGCTCTGCCTCCTGCCTCCCCTCTTACAGGGCGTTTTCTTCCCACGGGTGGAAAAGCATGTAAAGTTCTTCTGGATGTAAGTGTGATGAGAGCAGGGCAGCATGAGACCTTAGAGCCCTGGAGAAGCACAGACAGCAAGGAAGCCCTGGGGCAGCTCAGTCAGCCTGGGTCCCCTTTACCCTCCGCTCCCTGGGCTCAGACTCAGTCCTCTCTGTTTCTTCCACCAGGTGGCGCCACTGGCCAAGAATGGGAGGCTTCTCTTCCATCCTCAACAGGTGAGACCTGGAGGGTCAGCTGTGGGAGGGAAGATGGGGAAAGGGTACACCTTTCTCTGAGGAACATTCTGGGTGTTTGGATGTCCTGGTCTGTTATAAATTAGTATCCAACCGGTTTTCTGAGTGGAATTTATCTTGTTCATGGGGAATAAAAACTGACATCTGCTCAATTACAAAGATCAGCACACACTGTGTCTTCTCCCTGGGATGAGGCTGTGATCCACTGTGCACAGTAGGTCCATACACTGAAAGATCTTTTGTATATTTAATTTTATGCTGTTCTGCAATTTGCATTTCAATACACTCTTTCACCGATCTCTACCTTCCTGTTACAGAGCTCTCTTCATTGGCTGGTGGTCCACTGTTGTCTGAACAGCACTGTGCCCTCCGCCCCTGGCCTCACACGCTTGATGTGTAGAAGAAAGACAGGCAGGATTATTAAAATCATATTTTTTATATTTATTTTCATGACCTGTCCTCTTTGTGCATATAAATATGTAGGTGCACAACCATTGATCCCTTGGAACTGAAGTCACAGATGGTGGAAGCCACCGTGTGCTGAGGGAACTCAACCTGGATCCTCTGCACCAGCAACAAGTGCTCCTGGCTGCTGAGCCATCTCCCCAGCCACCATTGGAATGTTTGCCTCAGGAACCACACAGCTGCCTCACAGCTGCTGGCTGACGCCATAGAGAAACCAGAGGCCAAGGAAGAGACAGGGTCAGTGCAGAGCTCAGGAGAGAGGGGAGCTGGGCATGGATGGGGTGAGACCTGAGGGACAGAGACACAGAGGGGCTGAGCAGGAGGAGACAGAGACAAAGGGGGAGACCTAACTCAGCAGAGTGCCCTGTGTGAGGGCATTTCCCTCAGCCTGCACTGGACACATCTCCAGAACCCTGCTGGCCTCTTACACTTCACAGTGACTGCTGTGCTGGTTTGAATGAGAACAGCCACACAGGCTCATGGGAATGGATCCTTCAAATGCAGCTGAGGCCATGTTCAGAGAGGATTGGGAGGTGTGGCCTTGATGGAGGATGTGTGCCACTGGTGTGTGCACTGAGGTTTTAAAAGACTTTCACTGGGCTGGAGAGATGGCTCAGTGGTCAAGAGCAACGTCTGCTCCTGAGTTCAAATCCCGGCAAACACGCGGTGCCTCACAACCCTCTGTATGAGATCTGATGTCCTCTTATGGTGTCTGAAGACAGGTACTTTATGAATAAATTATATATATTATATACAATGTTATATATTATATACAATAATATTTTATATTACATATATTATATATATCAAAATTTTTAAAAAATCGACTCTCACTATTCCCAGTGTCTCAGTCTGTTACTTGCAAATCAAATCGGGAGCTCTCAGCTGTTCCCACCACACCTCTCCTCTGCCATCATGGATTCAAATCCTCTGAAACTATATAACAGATTAAACATATTCTTTTATAAGATGCCTTGGTCATAGTGTCTTATCACAGTAATAAAAACTAACTAGAGCTAGTGTGCTCACACAGGCCTTCAATCCTATTGTGGTTCATTGAATAGGTGGCCCCCACAGACTCATGTGTTTGGATGCTTGGCCCACAAAGAGTGGCACTATTAGGAGGTGTGGCCTTGTGGGAGTAGGCGTGGACTTTCTGGAGGAAGTGAGATCCCCTTCCTGGCTGCCTTTGGATCAAGATGTAGAAGTCTCAGCTCCTGCAGCACCATGTCTGCCTGCAGCTGCCATGCTTCCTGCTATAATGGACTAAACCTCTGAAACTGTTACCCAGCCACTATTGAATGTTTCTTTTTAGAAGTGTTGCCTTGGTCATGGTGTTTCTTCACAACAATGAAAGGGAAACTGTGACACCCAGCCCTCAGGATGCAAAGGCCATGTATCTCTGGGAGGTCAAGGCCAGCTTGGTCTGCATAGTGAGTTCCAGGACAACCAGAGCAGTGCAAACAGACCTTGTCTCAAAAAACAGAATAAATAAGAAGAAAAGTAACAGAGACAGATCCTTTCTGTGGGGCTGCCTACCCCAACTGCATCCTTAGGTCAGTCAGGATGGAACCTAAGAGCTTCAAGTTCCCACGGAAAACACTCACAGCACCTAAGAGTGGTTCACTGAAACAGGAGCCCCGGAATCCTGGTGAGGCTGCTGGGCTGCTGTGGAGACCTGCATGGGGAGGTGACTGGAGTTCACACCTGTGCTCACCCACATTTGTTGCTCTGTGTGATGGGTG